>NC_140239.1:2245462-2269411 GCF_949987555.1 Borostomias antarcticus | reverse complement strand
ACTCACACCCAAGAACCTATGACAGCTACCAGCACGTATATAACTAACACCGCCCCTCCCCCCCCCACCCCCCCCCCCCCATCTCCCCACCTCCCCCCCCATCTCCCCACCTCCCCCCCCATCTCCCCACCTAGGTACTTCCTGATTTGTGTCAACTACTTCTTCTATGGTGAGACGGTGGCCGACTACTTCGGCGCTCTGGTGCAGAGGGAGGAGCCTCTACAGTTCCTGGTCCGCTATCATCGCTTCATCTCCTTCGCTGCTTACCTGGCAGGTGGGTCTGACCTCTGACCTGACCCTAAATACAGATGTTGGGTCTGTGATGGTGTCTCACCCCTGACCTGACCCTAAATACAGAGGTTGGGTCTGTGATGGTGTCTCACCTCTGACCTCACCCTAAATACAGAGGTTGGGTCTATGATGGTGTCTCACCTCTGACCTCACCCTAAATACAGAGGTTGGGTCTATGATGGTGTCTCACCTCTGACCTCACCCTAAATACAGAGGTTGGGTCTATGATGGTGTCTCACCTCTGACCTCACCCTAAATACAGAGGTTGGGTCTATGATGGTGTCTCACCTCTGACCTCACCCTAAATACAGAGGTTGGGTCTATGATGGTGTCTCACCTCTGACCTCACCCTAAATACAGAGGTTAGGTCTATGATGGTGTCTCACCTCTGACCTGACCCTAAATACAGAGGTTGGGTCTATGATGGTGTCTCACCTCTGACCTCACCCTAAATACAGAGGTTGGGTCTGTGATGGTGTCTGACCTCTGACCTCACCCTAAATACAGAGGTTGGGTCTATGATGGTGTCTGACCTCTGACCTGACCCTAAATACAGAGGTTGGGTCTATGATGGTGTCTCACCTCTGACCTCACCCTAAATACAGAGGTTGGGTCTGTGATGGTGTCTCACCTCTGACCTGACCCTAAATACAGAGGTTGGGTCTGTGATGGTGTCTGACCTCTGACCTCACCCTAAATACAGAGGTTGGGTCTGTGATGGCGTCCCTGGTGGGTCTCACCCTAACGAGTCTCTCATAGCCAGACCTATCATCTCCACACTTCGTTAGCACTGTGCCAGCGCTAGAGAAAGATCTGGCTGCTCTCATTACCATTAGGGGATGGGGGGTGGAGGGGGGGGGCTGTATTTCTTTAAACCAATCACAATCGCCGTGGGGGGGAATGCTTCGAATATGAAACTTTTACCATAACCGGTGGGCAAACATGCAAGGATGTCCCTATTAGACAGCCACTGTTGTAAACATATGATTGTGATTGGCCACGACGATTGTGATTGGTTTAAAGATATACAGTGTTTTTTTTCCCCCCTATCTCAGAATGATAATAGATTGCAGCCAGACCTCCTTCCCCAGCGCTGAAACGGCACAAAACAAAGTGTGGAGGAAGGTCTACCTATGCAAGACTAGTCCCACCCTAACTACAGAGGTTAGGTCTACGGTGGCGTGTGTTCCATACGATGTTTAGTATCACGGTATCACAGAAACGCTCTTTGGTCTGAGCCTTCACATCCTTAGAGAGAATTAGACTCTTTATTACCCTTGAGTTAATCACCAACTGCCGGGCTGACCTCGACTGAAGGGAGCTGCTGGCGTTTCATCCTCTATACTATTCGAAAGGAAAGTTGAGTGAGCTTGTAAAGATGTCTCTCACGACCTGTTTGAAACCCCGCGGCGGTGTAGTATTTCTTTCAGGAACACGACTCTGACAGAGAAGTGTCGTTGAGCGAAATGACCTGTCAACACATCCACGGTTTCTCAACTGGTGGAACTGGAGCTTCGACGGGCATTAAGTCCAGAGGGGGAATCGGTGCTGTGATCAATAACTTTGAAAGGCAGTGCAGCGGTCAGCTATGTATAAGAAGCTTCTAAGCTGCTGTTTGTGGAGCCTTAGGTTGTTTTATTAAACACTTTTAAACAAGTGTATTGTAACCCCCCCCCCGATTTAAGTTAAAAACAAATAAATACCTGAAATTCCTTGCACGGTTCCCAGCGGTTCTCCAGTGTTCCGCTGACGTACCTGTTCTCCGAGTTGACCCGACTCCAGCGCTCTGCTGAGCTGGCGGAACCTGCGCGGCGACAGCGCCCGTAATGGCTCCCGAGGGCCCCTCCCTCGGGCCTCCCCCCAGACACCTGCACATTATTCAGAGAAACTCGAGACGCAAGCGTTTGACCGTCGGCAGCCTCCACAGAAACCCAGAGCCTTTATTCAAACCAGTTGAGTGTCTGCGTCGTTGAGTAGGCTGAAATGTCAGACGGTCTGTGAAGTTTTGCCAAATTGCCCTCCAACCCCCCCCCCCAAAAAGACCCCTGCCAAACCTTCTCTAGGCCCAATGGGACAAAGGGGAAGAGAGAGGAGAGAGAGAGGAGGGAGAGAAGGGAGAGAGGGGGAGAGAGAGAGGAGAGAGGGGAAGAGAGGAGAGAGAGGGGAAGAGAGGAGAGAGAGGAGAGAGAGAGAGAGAGAGAGAGGAGAGAGAGAGAGAGAGAGAGAGGAGAGGAGAGAGAGGGGAAGAGAGAGAGAGAGAAGAGAGAGGAGATAAGAGAGAGAGAGGGGAAGAGAGAGAGAAGAGGAGAGAGAGGGGAAGAGAAAGAAGAGGAGAGAGAGGAGGGAGAGAAGGGAGAGAGGGGGAGAGAGAGGAGAGAGAGAGGGGAAGAGAGAGAAGAGGAGAGAGAGGGGAAGAGAGAGAAGAGAAGAGAGAGGGGAAGAGAGAGAAGAGGAGAGAGGAGATAAGAGAGAGAGGGGAAGAGAGAGAAGAGGAGAGAGAGGGGAAGAGAGAGAAGAGGAGAGAGAGGGGAAGAGAGAGAAGAGGAGAGAGAGGGGGAGAGAGAGAGAAGAGGAGAGAGAGGGGGAGAGAGAGAGAGAGGAGATAAGAGAGAGAGAGAAGAGGAGAGAGAGGGGAAGAGAGAGAAGAGGAGAGAGAGGGGAAGAGAGAGAGAAGAGGAGAGAGAGGGGGAGAGAGAGAGAGAAGAGAGAGGAGATAAGAGAGAGAGAGAAGAGGAGAGAGAGGGGAAGAGAGAGAAGAGGAGAGAGAGGGGAAGAGAGAGAAGAGGAGAGAGAGGAGGAGAGAGAGAGAAGAGAGAGGGGAAGAGAGAGAAGAGGAGAGAGAGGGGGAAGAGAGAGAAGAGGAGAGAGAGGAGGAGAGAGAGAGAAGAGAGAGGGGAAGGTGCTGGCAGAGAGGTCCGAACTCACAAATCCATTTTCTATTCACCAACTGTCAACTATCAGTAACTGATAAAGTCATTATTAAATGAACTCATTTGTACTGGAAACAGTGTGATTCCCTGTCCCCAATTCAAAAATGTCTATGTAATTGATGCTGTATTTGTCTTTTAATTGTCCTGTTCAATCCCTGCCTCTGGTGCCCAAAACTGATCGCATGTTATTTACTTTTTCACAGGTTTCTGCATGTTTGTACTGAGTTTAGTGAAGAAACATTACCGCCTGCAGTTTTATATGGTGTGTACCAGCCAAGTAACCTCCGTCACCTCGCAAACACACTAACTATCCACCTTGCAACCGCACATCCCTCCATCCACTGGAGCTGTCATGACAAATAGTGTCCAGGCTGCCAAAATGTGTCCGGGGTAAGAAGTCTGATTGTCTTGTAACCATTTTTTTTGTTGCTATCTCGTTAGCTAACTTGTCTGATTATATAATATCTATTTTTTTAATTCATTTGAATGAAAAATATGTTTAGAGAATTGAAAAACCTGGTCCATGAACATTAGCTACTTCGGAGCTGGTAACGTTGGGAGCTAGCTAACTGGCTAACGTTTGTGGACGAGACTGGTAGCTAACATTCGTGGATCAGATTTTTCAATTCCATAGATGTATTTTTCTCATTCTAATGAATTAGAAACTAGGGATGTAACGATAGCCGCTATAATGATAAACCACGATAAAATCTGATTCAATTTATTGCGATAAAATTATAATTAAAACCCTGATTGATTCCTGCACTTGGAAAAATTCACTGTAAATTCTGTCCAGCGTCAACCAAAGTTAGCAGCAGTCTCCAAGATGTATTATTTATTTGTTTATGCAAACAAAAAGTGCATAGTGCTGCTAATTGTATTTGTGATTTCAGTGTCTATCAGTAGTTTTTGAACTTTTTCAAAAACTACGTTTTTTGGCAATTTCAGCACATTTTAACAATACCACAATAATACTGATAACCGTGCTAATTTTGGTCACTATAATAGTGATGTGAACTTTTCATACCGTTACATCTCTATTAGAAACGTTGATATTATATGTTAACTTACCTCAGACAAGTTAGCTAGTGAGCTAACAACAACAAAAAAAACACAAAATGTTATCAGACAATCGGACTTCTTACCCCGGACACTATTTGACAAGCAGACACGTTTTGACATGACGGAGCCACATACAACGGCTCTGCAGTAGAATCTGCACATCAGAAGCTTCTAGAAAGATCGCTTATCCCACATTCCTCCTCACACACCTGCACTATGCACTGGGATTGTATTTGTAATGCACTAGGTATTACAATATCTCGCAAATTGTCTTATATATATATAACACACATTACTTTTTACATTAGTCATTAAGCAGACGCTTTTATCCAAAGCGACATATTACATGTAACGTAAGAAGTCAGTGTGCTACTACTTGCCAAAACTCAAGTGCATCTTCTTTCTAAAACAAGTGACGAGGAGCATAATCTAGTGCTGAAGCCAATGTGCAAGTAGCAAAATAAAAATATAATAGTTGCTTAAGATCCTGGTAGTACACACACATACACACACACACACACACACACACATACACACACTAGACTGCACTGCCCAAAAAGGAATCACACCAGCCTATAGCATCACTGTCCGTGGGCGTGGTCCTGTGCACGTGACTGGATTCCCGTCCGTGAACACGGCGCATTCTGCACCCCCCCCCCCCCCGCGCCCTGTTCCTCACCCCCCCCCCCACCCCCCCGACCCCCCTCCATACTTACCGAGCGGCCAGGTGACCTTTCAACCGGCTGACCCTGTGTTGTGTGTTTGCCTTTCCAGTTTGCCTGGACCCATGTGACCCTGTTGATTGTGGTAACTCAGTCTCACCTTGTCATTCAGAACCTGTTTGAAGGAATGATCTGGTAAGCAGTGGGCACGCCCCTGGGCACAGACCCAGCGAACCCTGTCTTAGTTACAAGTATTGTCCTGGGTGAATAGGCTCTGTGACAGCAAGATTCACCACTAAAATATGAACTGTATGTACCTTTAGGTATTCGTATATCATAGTTTTTTGCTACTAATATGCCTAAGATATTGTGATTTTACCAAGACACTAGTGTCGAATTCCTGTTTTCAAACTCACAATAACACAATTCCACCCCTAAAACAAACTCCAGGCTCTGAAATCTATGAATGTTGTTTGGCAGGTTCATCGTTCCCATCTCCATTGTGATCTGCAATGACATCTTTGCCTACTTGTTTGGCTTCTTCTTCGGAAGAACTCCGCTGATTAAGGTAAACGCATGCTTCACCATACAAACACTACTGATGTTTAACTGCAAAGACGGAGATCGTGTGTAAACACAGATGTTTGTCTTAACGCACGAGCCCGTTTTCCCATGACTGCAGCAGCAACATTAGCCGCTAGTAAAAGAGGAGATCAACAGGACCTCGTAGCTCTTACACAGGCATTCCCAAACTGTGAGGCGCGCCTCCCCTGGGGGGCCCCAAAGAAATTCAGGGGAGGCGCAGAGGGATAGTTAGAAAAAATATATTTTAAAAAAATAAAGGAAAAACATGTTTTTTTTTCTTGTTTTTTTCTATGGTTTTTATGAATGCATTGTGATTTTAAAGGTCAGAAAATCTAAATAAATAATGGCAGAGATGTATATTAAATATATAGGATAGTGCAGAGAGAGCCTCCCCCTGCAGGCATGAATGTATTGTGCGAAAACGTCATAACGTTAACTAGCGACAGGTGCCACCGAGCTAACTTAGCTGTGTAACGTTATGGGCTAACGCTGCCTTGCAAAATGGAGAAATTTGGGGGGTTGTGTCACTGTTTTCAGAGGGGAGGCCCACATTGATGGAGTTTGGGAACCCACGCTCTAACAGAATGTGACAGAGTGTCTGGGTGTTTGTTTATTTGTTTATTGTGTGTCTGGGTGTTTGTTTATTTGTTTATTGTGTGTCTGGGTGTTTGTTTATTTGTTTGTGTGTCTGGGTGTTTGTTTATTTGTTTATTGTGTGTCTGGGTGTTTGTTTATTTGTTTATTGTGTGTCTGGGTGTTTGTTTATTTGTTTATTGTGTGTCTGGGTGTTTGTTTATTTGTTTATTGTGTGTCTGGGTGTTTGTTTATTTGTTTATTGTGTGTCTGGGTGTTTGTTTATTTGTTTATTGTGTGTCTGGGTGTTTGTTTATTTGTTTATTGTGTGTCTGGGTGTTTGTTTATTTGTTTATTGTGTGTCTGGGTGTTTGTTTATTTGTTTATTGTGTGTCTGGGTGTTTGTTTATTTGTTTATTGTGTGTCTGGGTGTTTGTTTATTTGTTTATTGTGTGTCTGGGTGTTTGTCTGCACAGCTCTCGCCCAAGAAGACCTGGGAAGGGTTCATCGGCGGCTTCTTCTCCACCGTGGTGTTTGGCTTCATCGTGAGTAGCCATCTTTGAAAACACGCCAACAAACAACAACAACAGATATATACAGTAGTGTTATTGTCTTCATATAGATATATACAGTGTTATTGTATTCATACATATCTATACATACTTGTAGTGTTATTGTATTCAATAGAGATGTATATCTAGTGTTCTTGTATAGTGTAGCAGTGTGCTCAGTGACAGACCTCTCCCTCTGTGCAGCTGGCCTACCTGCTGGCCCAGTTCCAGTGCTTCGTGTGTCCTGTGGAGTACAACAGCGAGACCAACAGGTTCGCCGTGGAGTGCCAGCCGTCGGACATCTTCGTGATGCAGGAGTACACCCTCCCATCCATGGTCCAGAACATGCTGAGATGGGTGAGGGAGGCTCTCCCGCCTTAGTCACCAACTCATTAGCATGTCTTAGCCATCAACTCATTAGCATGTCTTAGCCATCAACTCATTAGCATGTCTTAGTCACCAACTCATTAGCATGTCTTAGCCATCAACTCATTAGCATGTCTTAGCCATCAACTCATTAGCATGTCTTAGACATCAACTAATTAGCTTGTCTTAGCCATCAACTCATTAGCATGTCTTAGTCATCAACTCATTAGCATGTCTTAGCCATCAACTCATTAGCATGTCTTAGTCATCAACTCATTAGCATGCCTTAGCATCAACTCATTAGCATGTATTAGTCATCAACTCATTAGCATGTCTTAGCCATCAACTCATTAGCATGTCTTAGCCATCACTTTGTCTTGATGCTTTTAATGTCTCATGTAAAGCACTTGCCTTGTTGCTGAAATGTGCTCTACAAATAAACTTGCCTTGTTCCCTGTTTTTAGAAAACGGTGACCCTGTACCCGTACCAGATCCACAGCGTGGCGCTCTCCACCTTCGCCTCCCTCATCGGCCCCTTCGGCGGCTTCTTCGCCAGCGGCTTCAAGCGAGCCTTCAAGATCAAAGTGAGCAACGCCGCTGCAAGCATGTCGAGATTCACACGCCTGTTTTGTTTGTCTGGTAAACGTTTCTGTGAGACTAAACCCTCCTGAAAATAATTGTGACCACCACTGGAGGTTTGGTCCTCCTGTCAGCAGTCCTCAAAATGCGCTAGAGAACTTTAAAAAAAAAAATATATATAATATAATAAATAATAATAAATAAATAACATTTTTTTTATGTTTTTCCTTTTTTCATATTATGAAAATTGAAGTATTGTAGAACCCACTCAGTATCACAAACAACAGTTTTAGGATCACTAAATAGTCATATTTAACTTTATTTGTTAACAAAGTAGGCAAGCTACTGTTCCCATCCATTACCTGGCTGTGAGAAGTGTGAACAGCTCTGAATCTTTGAAGCTTAGTGATTTAAGATGTACCAACATTCACAGAAGTACAGTCAATCTTCTTCAATATTTGCAGATTTCCATGCATGGCACATCATTTGAAAGCTTAGATTTACACTTCCATAATCTATAAAAGAGAGAGAATTACACTTCCATAATCTATAAAAGAGAGAGAACGGACCTTAAGGACCAAACCACCAGTCACAAGGTGGGTTGTCTGAAAACATAAAGCACTTAATCCCCAGGCTGAACTAATCCCCAGGCTGAACTAGGCTATGATGCTTTTAGCCTCTCTCACTCTGAAATGTAATTTAATGCAATGTATTGCTTTATAAATGTTCTTAGCCGGTAGACAAACATACTCCAGGAGCTCGATCGCCTTGTTGAGAGGGGTCAGGGAAGAATTTTTACAGCTCACTTATCTGGCCCCCGGATGATTACTGTTTTTTTGCTTCCCTCTGGAATATGTAGAGAGTGGGTCGTATGCCCACCTCCCTTGTTCTCTGTAAAGCGCATTGTGTTGCCTCTGGGTATGAAATGCGCTATACTAATAAAGCTTTGATTGATTGATTGATTGATTGAACCTCTGGTCAGTTTGGAGGTCCGACGTTAGCGAGACGTCCTAATGACCTGCTCTCCCGTCCCTCCTCAGGACTTTGCGGACACCATCCCCGGCCATGGAGGCATCATGGACCGCTTCGACTGCCAGTACCTGATGGCCACCTTCACGCACGTTTACATCGCCAGCTTCATCAGGTGAGGACTAGGGCTGGGTTAAATTAATCGATTCTGAATCGATTCATGAATCCCAAAATCGATCTTTTATTTAATGAATGAATAAATGAAGGAATGAATAGTTAATTAATTCATTCAATGATTCATTCATTCATTCATTTTTGGAAATCAGTATCGATACCCAGCCGTAGTAGGCCTGTTGATGTGTTGCATAACTTGGCAGTCATGTAATTAAGGTTACAGCAAAAAAAAAAACAGGTTTTAGTAAAACTAACCGAATCGATATTGAATCGAATCGAATTGAATCGTGATAATCGATTCTGAACCTTGTGAATCGGAATAGAATTGATTCTAGAAATGCGATACCCAGCCCTAGTGAGGACACTCGCTGGACCGTCCCTGGGGCGTCGTGAGACGGACACAACGAACGGTCAGATGAGGGGATCGACCCGGACAAACTGGCCCCTGAAAGCATGGGAGCATGAAATGGAAATTAAATTAAGGCTATGTTAAATTACAGAATCTAAGAGTTAAATTAAGGCTATGATCATAGGACTCAAAGAGTTAAATTAAGGCTATGATCATAGGACTCTTAAGAGTTAAATTAAGGCTATGTTTTTATAGACAGAAGAAATAATATCAAGTAAAATAAACTGGCTGTAAAGATGCATAGTACAGTAAGTAGACCGTGGTAAGTGTGTATTGACGCTGTGCCGTGTTGTCAGGAGCGAGAGGTCTTCGAAGGTCAAGTACACTAGGCCGCGACGTACCCAAGCGTTTTTGAGAGACGGGCTTTGCCGGGCTTTCCACGTTGCTTGAAAAGCGTTCCTCTTGTCTTCCAGGGGACCCAACCCCAGCAAGGTGCTCCAGCAGCTCCTGATCCTGCAGCCAGCCCAGCAACTCAGCATCTTCAACACGCTGCTCTCACACCTGAGGGACCAGGGCATGCTGCCCCCTGCTGGCACGGAGGCCCTGTAGACCACGGCTCAGAGAGAGTGTGTGAGTGCTGACGTGTAGAGAAAGTGTGTGTGTGTGTGTGTGCATGTTTGATCTACGCCCTCTTTGGGGCGTCCAACCATCAACTACCGTTCTTCTTTTTTTCAACCAGTCATCATTACTGTGAACTACAAACGATGGTGTCACTCCTATCAACACGGAGTCGCTGCCGGACTACAAACACTAGCAGACCTCATTGTTTCCACTGGGACCTGCATGACTACCTACCTACACACACACACACACACACACACACACACACACACAACAACAACTACAGCAGCCGATGTGCTAACAAACTTGACAGCACCATTCAAAACACTTGTCCACCTGAAGAAAGCGTCTTCTTGTGGGACAGTGGATCCAGAGGACACTGTTTCTGGGGGGGGGGGGGGGGGAGGGCAGGTTTTCCCTGTGGATGGCGTGTTGCACTGATTTGAGAGGAACGGAAGGAACAATGCAAGGTCCAGCGGCACGGCCCGGGTTCGACCGGAACGCCATATGACCGGAGCTTCACTAACAGCAGGGACCGGCCGGTTTTCCACGAATGCTGTGTAACGATTTTTTTCTTCCCCCCCCAAGATAACTCGACCTGCTATAGGAACTGTTATTAGAGTATGCTCTATATATCTGTAATAATGGTCTTAACTTCATAGCATATAACGGACAAAAATAAGATCTTTCTACACACTAAGCATGCTTCCCAGTCCTGGTTACTGCTGATCCGAAGACACTTTCCTCCCTTTCTCTCCTCCGTAGAACAGGTCTTAGACTTAGACTCACCTAGTGGCAGTGAACTCATGCGATAAAGCTTGACTTGTAAGCATGGATACAGAAACTGTAAACGCACTATACAGTAGCAACAGCACACCAATGACACACACGACACAGTGTGTGTGTGTACATATCTTAAAATGTATTACTGTATATAAATATATCATATTATATATTTAGCTGAACAAAGACCTAATATAAAAAATACCTATGTGACTTGTCGGTAAAAAAAAAAAAAAAAAAAAAAACTAAAGCTATGATAAATGATATGCAAAAAATAAGAGGGATGTGAATCATTAGTAGCTTCTAGCATGATCAAAGCTCTATGGGGATGGATGGGGGTGGTGCTGATGCTGATTGAAGTGTGAGTGTGCGTGTGTGTGTGTGTGTGTGTGTGTGTGTGTGTGTGTGTGTGTGTGTGTGTGATTGTGTGCGGGGGAGGGGGGGGGGCGGAGCGTAACATTTACTTGATTGTGAAAAGACTGCTTCATTTATCCAGTTAACCAATGACTTTAGTTGCACTGTAGTTGGGTGGGTGTTTAACCACCTCTCCTAAGGACGGCTCAGATATTCTTAGGCTCGATGTTGAACTGTTAAGATGTGTTCTCATGCAGTATGTCCAGTTGCTCTCAACCCTTGGCTCCTCTGCGTCCACCAGCGTCAACCATGAGACTATAAGGAAATTAATCCGTTTTAATTAATGACAGCGGCTCCATCGCAGCCGTTGCGTCGCGTCCGACGCCTGCGTCCGAGGTTCGAGAATCGCCGAGGTTCGTTTCTTGATTTTTGACGGACGCCGACGGTTCATGCTGACCGACGCGATGGAGCCAAGGGGTCAGGAGGGGTAGAAAATGATTTAAGGGTGATTAGCGAGGGGTAACATATATTGTAGTGTTATCAATGCGGCGTGAGTAATGACACCGTGAGTTTGTGTGTGTCTGTATATATATATACTGTATAGCATATAAAGTATATTATATTCAGGAGGGCGGTTATCTTTCAGCAATATTTAACTTATGCAAGCGTTATGGAAGTTGAGATCTGGATTGCATTTCCGTGCTCTGGATGGACTTCAGTTCAATTCTACAGCACATTCATTTTATGAACATAATTCGTTTTAAGTCAGTTATTTTTGGAATGAAACGAACTTAAAGTAATTGAAGGAAAGGGTGAAACCGTGCAGCGATAGAACAACTTGAGATGTTTCCACCATGTAGAGTTTATTGAATCCAGTCCTCATAACAGAAATCCTTCCAGAAATGTTTACCAAAGCACTGTCTGTTTGAAACACTGATTTCTTCCCCCAAGATTGATAACGGCCACAAAGCCTAGTTCCAAACCAATACTGTTCCTTGTTCCCTCGTCATTAACTCCTGGTGGATTAGACGGACCTAGGGAGAGAGGAGGGAGATGGGTTTGGGACTGGGCACACGGGAGCCCTTCTTCAAACTGGGCCGTGCAATGCCCGCCACTTTATTCTGATCCAACTAGCGTCTCTTCGGTTGTCTAGCACGTTCAACTGAATTGGGTTGGCTGTACTGATTTGGTCATCCAGGTTATTATTGCATTTCCTTCAGGAATGCATTTGTTGTGCTTCCCTTTCCCACAGACTGTATGGAGATGGACTTTGGGGAGTGGTGTGGATTTTGGGACCAGCTCCGTTCTGTGTAACTGATGTAACTCGCTTCTAAACCCCGCCCCCTCTTTGCACAACCAACTTGTGTTTTGTCTGGGGTTGGTTTACAAGTGTTTCTGTATGAAAGCTTTTGTTGTAAACCCAGTTGTCCGCTTGTTTTCACGCAAGACTCGACGAAGGCACATGGAATTTTCTCTCTTGCATTTTAAGAAACCCGATCTGACCAAAAATAGAGTTGTAGAGAAAAGCAAGCAGGGAATGAGTCAAACCTACGAGACTCAGTAATAAAGTTGTAGTTCAAATAAGAAATAACTTATTGCGTGGTTTAAGTTATATTGTGATCTAAGTTATAATAATATGTTATCCTATATACTATTGGTGCATTAGTATAGCAAAGAACATGAACTAAAATGTAGCTCTGGTCACTCAATCGTCAGGTATTATTATGAATTGCAAAAGTTGGGGTCACATGTCTTTTTATTTGAATTATAAATTGTCTTGTTTGATTGCATATGCAGAATTGTTTTCTAATGAACATCTCTAGCTTTGTAAGTAGGTAGATTGAATAGTACACGTTGTATTGAGGATTATCATAGACTTCAGATATGAGTGATGCTAAGAGTGCTAAAAATGCATATTATAATAATAATTATTAGGGATATTGTGATGCTATATGGAGGTGAATAAATCCTTTATTTTTTCTTTACAATATAAATGTCTAGATATGGTTCTTGGTGTGTTGTTGTAATGTGTTACTTATTGTGAATCTCAACCAAGCCTGATACAGATAGAAAGGAGATGTATTTACAGCACGATGGTGGTTTAGTGATTAAGACTAATCTAGGGCTAAGTAGCCCGCATGCTTAAGTCTAATTAGGTGTCTTCTGTACACTGAAAACCAGCCCATAAAGTAGCCTATATCAGCAGATCATTGTCACGGCATCAATACACACACAGTACACATTCATAATTGTGAGAGAACCACAAAAGCGTCCGCTTTCCATGAAATCAGTGTGATTTATTCACAAAATTCATGAACGATTTCATTTGTTATATATTTAAACATTGATTTTGCATGGCGTAACAGCTGAGGGCACCTCCAGACATCTGGTTGTGCTCGTCAGGCATACCTAAGCATTCAGAATTAAAGTGCCTCTTGGATTTGATTACCCATCTCAACCTCAAACATGGACATACTGTACCTTACATCAAACACTAAAGCAGCAATGAAAATGGCTCTCATTTTATGACCATAACAATAGTGACCTCTTGTGGGCAAACATTTCGGGGTCAGAAAAACACTGACATCCAACAAGTTATATTTCTTATCTATTTGGATGGGCAAAATTGTCATTTTGCTATAGATTATTGGGATGCTAAAAATGAAATATGTTTTTCAATCAGTCAGGAAAAACTACAACAATTGTCTGTTGATGGACGTACAGTCATTTGCATAACAGGAAAACGGGAATGGGATTTTGATTCTTCAAATCTAATTCTAAAAAAAGTGCAATATTTGTTAAAACCCAAAATTTCAACGTCAGTATGCTACAGTAAAATGGACGCAATCAATATTTCTGTCAGTTTCTTCATGAGAAAACCAGGAGACGTTTCTGCTTCATCACTTAAAATAAAGATTCATTGGATTCACAAATTGGGGAACTTATAGGCTTCCCTTAAAAAGGGAATGACCAACGCAAAAAACCTTTTGAGAGGGTCCACAGTTCCCTAATGCTGAAGTTTATCACTGCAGTAGGAGTGGCCAGCACTCGGATCCTAATTCCTACAGGACCATCCATATCACAACGGACCACTCATTTACACGTCCACTCATTCTGCTCTTAAAGTGATGTTTCCTGCACACTGTCCACTCATTCTGCTCTTAAAGTGATGTTTCCTGCACACTGTCCACTCATTCTGCTCTTAAAGTGATGTTTCCTGCACACTGTCCACTCATTCTGCTCTTAAAGTGATGTTTCCTGCACACTGTCCACTCTTCATATAAAACCTTTCTGTAGCAGCAGCAGCGTTTCAGGTCAAAAGAGTGAAATGTTGCTACTGCATTAAAAGTGTTTTATACGCACGATTTTTCAGTTTTTACTTACAGTAGCCTACATTTCTCTAGTACGCACCTGGCTAACAGACAACTCAGGTTTGCAAAATATTTACCCAACAATATTTTTCAAAGTACAGTAAACAAAAATATATGCAACTAAATAATTAATGGGCGGAGTGTTCGTTCATTTTATGCTCTAACATAAACAATTCTGTAGCCTACACTGGACCTCCTAGTCAAGGACTAGATGATGTTCTCCTAGTCAAGGACTAGATGATGTTCTCCTAGTCAAGGACTAGATGATGTTCTCCTAGTCAAGGACTAGATGATGTTCTCCTAGTCAAGGACTAGATGATGTTCTCCTAGTCAAGGACTAGATGATGTTCTCCTAGTCAAGGACTAGATGATGTTCTCCTAGTCAAGGACTAGATGATGTTCTCCTAGTCAAGGACTAGATGATGTTCTCCTAGTCAAGGACTAGATGATGTTCTCCTAGTCAAGGACTAGATGATGTTCTCCTAGTCAACGACTAGATGATGTTCTCCTAGTCAAGGACTAGATGATGTTCTCCTAGTCAAGGACTAGATGATGTTCTCCTAGTCAAGGACTAGATGATGTTCTCCTAGTCAAGGACTAGATGATGTTCTCCTAGTCGAGAACAACATCTGGAGTCTGTAGAACATAAAACAAGCAGCATAGTCTCGACCAAAGAAGTATCCTAATTGCATTCAAGCAATATTAGAATGCTGTGTACAGTGAGTGATTAAATAGTAGTTATATGAGACGGTATGAATGGCTTTGATTAACAGATACGTTCTAACTGTGAATTCCAAAACTCATCCTTAGCAAGAATTTCATGAGTTAGATTATTTTTTTTTAAACAAAAGTCAAGTATTGTTCAATATTCCACAATGAACCAAGCATTAGCATGCTTTGAGTCTGAAAATAAACCAACAAGAGCCTTTGGCTGTCAGCGTTATGACTAATGACTGATCTATCACTCCTGGTCCGCGCAATCTCCACAATGCCCGTTTTGAGACCAATTCCATTTCAGTTGATTTCAACTCAAGGACGTCACTGAACTTGCAGTTTGAAGAGAAAAACACACTAATAAAACATGCTTTCTTTCAAGTCAAACTGAAATGAAAACATCCCTGGCTTGAAATGACTTCCAATGGAAACGTCCCTAAAAACTCTACCTGATCGCTCTGTGTGGGTCCTGTTACTTGGCTGCGTGTGCATCCCTGGCCCCGGGCTAAGTGACCAGAGCGTTAAAGGGCATCCTGGCCTCGTCCTCCTCTCCCTCCACGACGCTCCTCTGGTCGGGCCTCTCCGGACAGAAGACGAGCCGTAAGAGCGCCAGTCCGCCTCGCACCAACAACCTCAACACCAGGAAGGCGAAAGGCACCGTGATCTCCATCAGGTGAAAAATCGGCGCGCTAAATCTACTCAAAACGCACGTCAGGAAAAACGTCCCGAGCGCCACGCACGGATACAGCGCCAGTTTGGCGAACATGAAGGCGTGCTCGCGGCCGCCGTACCTCACGTACGGATGCAGCGTTTCGCGTTCGTTAAACAGCGCCGCTACCCAGATGGCCAGCTGGAACACGCCGGCGAAGAAAATGATGACGCAGCTGATCTGGATGGCCTCCAGCTCGTTCCGGGAGTAGCGGTCGAACTCGTGCGTCAGCTGGTACGCCAGAGGAAGCCCCCCGACGAAGGCCAGCGAGAAGGTGTTGAGGAGGCCCATGAAGCGCGTGGTCTTGGTGACGTGGAGGAACAGCGAATGGTGGACGAACCACAGGAGGCCCACGGTGGCGAAGGAGCCGAAGTAGGCCAGGTACTCCGGGCCGTAGTCCTGGAGGGCGGCGACCAGGCTGCCGTTGTACTTCTTCTGGACCATGGTGGGGTCAGGGACGTTGTCTTCACTAGGACACAGCATGGAAGAGAGCTACATTACCTCTAGGCAAACGTTGGATGACATATTTTGTTCTTATCGAGCCGTTAAGCCCGAGCTGACAGAAAACAAATCTAAACATTGTTGTTTTTGGTGTGTTATGCACATTAGCATATTTTCTGCCGCCTAAATTAAAGTGGGCAATTAGTATGATGCATAGGAATTTGCCGCAGATTAAATGTGTAGTATGAATGTATAACCATTACATAGAATTATTATTATTCTCTAGTTGTTATTCTGTGTACAGTACAGTGGGTCTGTTTGTCTACTAGTATCTCAACGCATCCACTAGGGCTGGGTTAAAAAAAAAAAAAAAGATTAATCAATTCTGAATTGATTCTGAATCAAGTGATGCAGAATCGATTAATGAATCCTAAAATCGATATTTTATTTAATGAATGAATGAAGGAATGAATAGTTCATTCATTCATTCATTTTTGGAAATCAGTATCGATACCCAGCCCTAGTTTTGATGTGTTGCATAACTTGGCAGTCATGTAATTAAGGTTACAGCTAAAAAAGAAAACAGGTTTTAGTAACACTAACCAAATCGATATTGAATCGAATCAATTGAATCGTGATAATCAATTCTGAACCATGTGAATCGGAATCGAATCGATTCTTGAAATTTGAATCGATACCCAGCCCTAGCATCTACCCATCCTTCAAACCAACCAATCCAAAGAGGGGACACGTACCATATGTCCAGGATGAGAAGCGTGGCGACGATGGCGTACACTCCGTCGCTGAAGGCCTCCACGCGCTCCCTGCTGAGGGGCTCGTTGGGGTGGTACGTGTAGAACAACATGGAGTCTGGAGTGTCCTCCACCTGGCCTGAGAGACAAAATAAACACCTTAGGGTCTGTTGCAAATGTTCAAGTTTCACTCGAATACGGCAGGAATGTTGAATCGTGGCACTGACCGATAGCTTTGCTCCGACACCATTTTAAAGACTGGGAGATGTAAGGCAGGAAGATGACGATGGCTAATATCACATAGGACTGAAAGACAAAATGAAAAACATCTGACTGAACAAAATGTCTTCCAAGAAGAAGAACGGCACGCCTTTTTAAGATGATGTCACCTGTTCATGAAGACGCTCAATTATCTAGTTTAACAAACGTATGGGCGCAGCATTCAAGAGAGGTTTAAACTGTAATGCAAAACAGTGTCTCGACAGACTTCAAATCAAAGCTTTATTTGTATAGCGCATTTCATACACAGAGGTAACACAATGCGCTTTACAGAGAACAAGGGAGGTGGGCATACGACCCACCCCTACATATTCCAGAGGGAAGCGTTTTCAAACAGTTTCACCCGGGGGCCAGAAATGTGAGCTGTAAAAATCCTTCCCTGACCTCTCTCAACGAGACGACCGAGCAAGCTCCTGGAAAATGTTTGTCTATTGGCTAAGAACACATACAGAGCAGTAAACATGGGCTAGATACTTCATGAGAGAGACATGACTATCAGTAGAGTGCACAAATAGCCTTGAACATGGAAGGATGAACGCGTCGCCGCCTACCAGCTGGAAGAATATGAAGGAGAAGATGCTGGCGAAGAAGCACATGATCGGGACCCTCATGATGACCTTGAGGATGTGGTGTTTGTAGAAGGCCTGGTTCTCCGAGATCTGGATCTGGTCGTTGAGGAGGAAAGGTCGACTGAACCCGTACACCACGATGACCGCCTGAGGGGACCACACACGCCACGAAGGGAAGAGAAACAAGACGATAGTAGACTGAATAATTACACTTAATAATAATAATAATAATAATAATAATACATTTTATTTGTAACACACTTTTCATTTAAAAATCTCAGAGTGCTACAGGTTTAAAAGCATAGTGTTGTACGTTCATGACTGTTTCAGTTAAAATCCCCATGTTGGCATCAATAACTACTGTACTACAATGTAAAAATGACTCGGTATCCAGATTGGGTTAATCCAAAAACTTCCAGTTTCAAATAGTCCCATCCTGTAGTGTGAGCCCAGCATACGTGTGCAGCGCTGAATGTGACGGTGATGGAATACTATGGGGAACTATGAATGTTAATAATAAATGTATGTGGGTTGACATTACTAGTGCTAATTGCGTCTAGCAATTTCTTCATTTCTTAGATGTTTTTGGGTTTTGTTTACAACGTGATTTATTGGTGTTGCCCACAGTATCAAGCCATCGCCATCAAAGTGAGATTGTTGTGTCTTTTTGATTCTTTTGCCAAATTGCTTTGATATATCACGTTTGTGGTATGTTGATGTTTACCTATCCTACTGTCTATAAGGTGTTTAAGGTGTTAATTGTTAATACTTTGCCAGTTGTAATTTGTGATCACAGGGATCTGATTTCAACGAGTGCAGACAGACACCCGTCTCCTCACCTGGATGAGTCCTATCACCATGACACAAGCGCAGAACAGCAGGATCTCACCTGGATGAGTCCTATCACCATGACACAAGCGCAGAACAGCAGGATCTCACCTGGATGAGTCCTATCACCATGACACAAGCGCAGAGCAGCAGGATCTCACCTGGATGAGTCCTATCACCATGACACAAGCGCAGAACAGCAGGATCTCACCTGGATGAGTCCTATCACCATGACACAAGCGCAGAACAGCAGGATCCCCAGGATGTTCTCTGGGAAGGTGGCCATGAGGGAGAACTACAGTGGAGAGAGAACCTCAGAGCGTCAACCACATCCTGGCATCTCTACAGGGTTGAGTTCACATCCTGGTATCTCTACACTGGCTCCCTGTCTCCTACGGGGTTGAGTTCACATCCTGGCATCTCTACAGTGTTGAGTTCACATCCTGGCATCTCTACACTGGCTCCCCGTCTCCTACGGGGTTGAGTTCACATCCTGGTATCTCTACACTGGCTCCCCGTCTCCTACGGGGTTGAGTTCACATCCTGGCATCTCTACAGTGTTGAGTTCACATCCTGGTATCTCTACACTGGCTCCCCGTCTCCTACGGGGTTGAGTTCACATCCTGGTATCTCTACACTGGCTCCCCGTCTCCTACAGGGTTGAGTTCACATCCTGGCATCTCTACACTGGCTCCCCGTCTCCTACAGGTTTGAGTTCACATCCTGGCATCTCTACAGGGTTGAGTTCACATCCTGGCATCTCTACAGGGTTGAGTTCACATCCTGGTATCTCTACACTGGCTCCCCGTCTCCTACGGGGTTGAGTTCACATCCTGGCATCTCTACAGGGTTGAGTTCACATCCTGGCATCTCTACACTGGCTCCCACAGGGTTGAGTTCACATCCTGGCATCTCTACACTGGCTCCCCGTCTCCTACGGGGTTGAGTTCACATCCTGGCATCTCTACAGGGTTGAGTTCACATCCTGGCATCTCTACACTGGCCCCCTGGCTCCAACAGGGTTGAGTTCACACGCTTTTGGTATTGTTTGGAAATGTGGGTATTTTAATTACAATTAATCGATTGATTGATCGTTAACATTACCAGCGATCGTTTCAGGGACGTGCCTACAAGGAAGAGCTCTGCTCTATGTAGATCCTGCTTCTTCATACCCCAGGACTCAGCTCTGCTCTATGGAGACCCTGCTTCTTCATACCCCAGGACTCAGCTCTGCTCTATGGGAGGCTAGACTAGAACGGGCGCACGCTAACATGTTATACTGACTGTATTATCTGTTCTTTGAGAAGTATGTCAAAGTTCACATCCTCTTTTACTGAGGCTGGTCCAGATGACTCATACTCACTGTGTATGGTAGAAAAGTAATCAGCATCATGCAGGCCTGAAATACAGCAAAAAGAGGAATCACAAATTGAACTTAAGAGTTCACAAAATCATTCAACCAACATGACTACAGGAGAATGTGGCAATTGAGGTGAAAGGTCATTCACATGAGCACCACTGCGCCGTATCCTACTTACGAGGTTGAGAAGGGCAAGACAGTCATCTATACGCTCAATCACCTGAAATAATCTGTAAAAAAAAAATAAAAAAAAATAATTAAAGGGTGATAAAACTGATCAATCCGTTGTAGTGGAACATGAGATTATTAATGAATAATAATCAATCAATAAATCAATCAAATCCTTTATTTAACCAGATAGGCATCATTAGGGCCCGAGCACTGGCGGTGCGAGGCCCTATTGAAACTCGAAGGATTATTATTCTTCTCCTTCTCCTTCTTCTCCTTCTCCTTCTCCTTCTCCTTCTCCTTCTCCTTCTCCTTCTCCTTTACTCCAAACAAATGCCTTTTAGGCGGCCTGAACATCGATGAAAACGGATGAAACTTTGCAGATACGTCAGTCCCGGTGAAAAATTTGATAATTCATGGGTGACGGAAATGGGCGTGGCAAAACGGCTCAAGAGCGCCCCCTGGAAAGTTTAAAATGGCGAGCCCCACCTTTCAGTTTGATGTAGGCTAACGAAATTCGGTGGGCATATGTATTTCATCGAGCCACACTTAAATGTCTCTTGGAGCTATACCCAACATGCAACAGGAAGTCCGCCATTTTGCTCTTAATGTGCCATTTTGTCCTTGTTTTGACCATTTCCATGCCTCGTACTTCGACGAACTCCTCCTCCAACTACAAAAAATTGAGTTTTCACCAAACACCCTTGCCGTGGCGCCCCGCCAAAGTTTGACATTTCACCATAAAACACGAAGTCCTCATAACTCCTCCATACATTATCCAATTCGTCTGATATATCTCACGCTTCATGACGGTTCTGTCCTGAACACATCTATGTGTCAGTATTGCGTCATACTTATAGCGCCACCTATTGGTGAAACAGGAAGTCCTCATAACTCCTCCATACATTATCCAATTTGTCCGATATATCTCACGCTTCATGACGGTTCTGTCCTGAACACATCTATGTGTCAGTATTGCGTCATACTTATAGCGCCACCTATTGGTGAAACAGGAAGTCCTCATAACTCCTCCATACATTATCCAATTTGTCCGATATATCTCACGCTTCATGACGGTTCTGTCCTGAACACATCTATGTGTCAGTATTGCGTCATACTTATAGCGCCACCTATTGGTGAAACAGGAAGTCCTCATAACTCCTCCATACATTATCCAATTTGTCCGATATATCTCACGCTTCATGACGGTTCTGTCCTGAACACATCTATGTGTCAGTATTGCGTCATACTTATAGCGCCACCTATTGGTGAAACAGGAAGTCCTCATAACTCCTCCATACATTATCCAATTTGTCCGATATAGCTCACGCTTCATGACGGTTCTGTCCTGAACACATCTATGTGTCAGTATTGCGTCATACGTATAGCGCCACCTATTGGTGAAACAGGAAGTCCTCATAACTCCTGCATACATCATCCGATTTGCACCAAATTGCTGACGCTTCATGAAGGTGGCCTTCTGAACCCATCTATGTGTCGGTATTGAGTCACACTTACAGCGCCACCTACTGGTGAAACAGGAAGTCCTCATAACTCCTACATACGTTATCCGATTTACTCAACATTTCTCACGCTTCATCAAGGTACTGTCCTGAACACATCTATGCTTCGGTATTGAGTCACGCCTAGAGCGCCACCTACTGGTGACAGGAAGTTTCTCTCAGTACTGCACACCGAAATAGCACAGTCTTTAACGGCGCAGCACCCCGACACGCATGGGGTGCGAGGGCCCGCTCACTGCTGCTCGCAGCCCTAGTTGAGATTAAAATCTCTTTGTCAAGAGCGATCTGGCCAAGAAGGCAGCAGAAACAAAGTTACAGCAATAAAAGAAACATAACAGACAATACAGAGACATACTTTCACAGCAGGGATCAGTTGTAGGGCAAGTTATCAAACACAGTTGCACTGACCAAGAGAACTGGTTTCATAGTCTTTTAAAATGGATTTAAATTCACCCAGTGTAGTAATAACGATGTCCTTACCTGATATGAGCAGCCCACGCCACAGTGACTATCAAGAATGTCATCAAATACACAGCTATCTTCGTTGTGAGCAGAGCCTGCAAACTGTCCTTCAATTCCTGACACGACAAACACAAATATTGATTAATACACCCTTAAGATGAAAGCAGATATAAATGCAACATGCGGTATTCTCCAACCTGCTGTAGGCCTACAATGGTTACCTGATTATCTCCGATCTTTGTATGAGCAACAGGCAATATCTGAAAATGAATGAACAGCAACATGAGAATCATGCTTAGACGTTATGTTAAGTGAGGGAGGGTGGGGGATCAAGTAGGGAGGGAAGGAGGGAAATGGCTCAACTTACCCCGCTCCTATGTTCAGTTTATCCCGTACATGGGGTAAGTTGTGCCACGAGATCACTTTTTGGGGACATGCTATAATATCAAAACTGTTATGTTCAAACTGATTCTGATTGTTTGTAGGGATGCAAAACATCCTGAAATATAGGCTGATATATTAGTTAGCAAAAAAACTATAATTGCCTTCATGTAGTGATCCTGAATATGAAAAGTGGTTCGACTTACCCCGGTCTACCCTACCCTTTAAATTTGACCGGCTACAGATTTTCTAGGCTGCCTTCTGTCTAAGAAAGTTTCACTCCTAGCCTACATTTACTAACATTTACGAATGGATCCCCGTATGTCAAATGGTTTTAGCCCTATGATTTGTCTGCGCCTGCCTCTCCCATCAACAGTATGATTCAGGTTTACCAACACGGTGATGGAGATGGGCCATGACGGTGGCTATGATGAAGATGAGTATTTACCATGACGGTGGCTATGATGAAGATGAGTATTTACCATGACGGTGGCTATGATGGAGATGAGTATTTACCATGACTGTGGCTATGATGGAGATGAGTATTTACCATGACTGTGGCTATGATGAAGATGAGTATTTACCATGTGGTGGCTATGATGGAGATGAGTATTTACCATGACGGTGGCTATGATGGAGATGAGTATTTACCATGTGGTGGCTATGATGGAGATGGGTATTTACCATGACGGTGGCTATGATGGAGATGAGTATTTACCATGACGGTGGCTATGATGGAGATGAGTATTTACCATGACTGTGGCTATGATGAAGTTGAGTATTTACCATGACTGTGGCTATGATGGAGATGAGTATTTACCATGACGGTGGCTATGATGGAGATGAGTATTTACCATGACGGTGATGGAGATGAGTATTTACCATGACTGTGATGGAGATGGGTATTTACCATGACTATGATGAAGTTGAGTATTTACCATGACGGTGGCTATGATGGAGATGAGTATTTACCATGACGGTCATGGAGATGAGTATTTACCATGACGGTCATGGAGATGAGTATTTACCATGACTGTGGCTATGATGGAGATGAGTATTTACCATGACGGTGGCTATGATGGAGATGAGTATTTACCATGACGGTGGCTATGATGAAGATGAGTATTTACCATGACTGTGATGGAGATGAGTATTTACCATGACGGTGGCTATGATGGAGATGAGCGCATCACTGTAGGCCAGCAGTCTGTGGGAGGACTGGGTGCTGCTGTGTCCGCCCCGCTCGGACGGAGAGATGCTCTCCCCAAACGAGGACGCATGGCTCCGGAGTCTCCTCTTCTCCATCTCCTCGTCTGCGTGGTGCTCGATGATCTCGTTGTCGTCGTTCTGTCCCATGGTCGGGTCGGCTGGCAGGCGACAGGTGGGAAACACGCACACAGATTTGTTTGCAAACAAGGATGACAGCTGACTGGGCGGAAGAACCCGGAAGAGCTGGTTCAGCTGAGCCGCTTGGGAGCCGAGGCTACGCGATTTGAGAAACGTAGGGATTGACTGAGGCGTAGGGATTGACTAGACTCACCAG
>NC_140239.1:2217962-2240462 GCF_949987555.1 Borostomias antarcticus | reverse complement strand
TAAAAGCTGCATGCAAGGACAACGTCAAAGCTTTCTCAAACTATTTTCAGTTCTAAATATATTTGATACTGTAAGTATTCACGGATGGGAGATGTCTGTGTCCCTCCATCCCTAACAAAGCCCACATTCCCAATAAAGAGTCACAGTGAGTCTCCTGCCTACAATGTGGTTCCCCTCCGGCTCCAGGAAGGCCATCAGGCTAAGGGCTACTTCCTGTGACACTAACAGATATGTGATGTGTTCTGGCCCAGAGATGAACCCTCCCAGATAGCAAGCGGATCTGGGCCATATACAGGCCAGATCTGGCCCTTGTGACTTAGTTCCGGCCCATATATGGCCCAGAATCATTACACATCCGCTTGCTATCTGGGCTGAGTCCTCAGTTCAACCATGAGCCTGTCACGTTCTGCATGGTGTCTGGACCTGGAGACAAAACACTGAAAAACACAATAAGCTTCAAGTAATCTTTCGATTATCCTAATAATTAGGGCCCGAGCACTGGCGGTGCGAGGCCCTATTGAAACTCGAAGGATTATTAGGGCCCGAGCACTGGCGGTGCGAGGCCCTATTGAAACTCGAAGGATTATTATTATTCTTCTCCTTCTTCTTCTCCTTTACTCCAAACAAATGCCTTTTAGGCGGCCTGAACATCGATGAAAACGGATGAAACTTTGCAGATACGTCAGTCCCGGTGAAAAATTTGATAATTCATGGGTGACGGAAATGGGCGTGGCAAAACGGCTCAAGAGCGCCCCCTGGAAAGTTTAAAATGGCGAGCCCCACCTTTCAGTTTGATGTAGGCTAACGAAATTCGGTGGGCATATGTATTTCATCGAGCCACACTTAAATGTCTCTTGGAGCTATACCCAACATGCAACAGGAAGTCCGCCATTTTGCTCTTAATGTGCCATTTTGTCCTTGTTTTGACCATTTCCATGCCTCGTACTTCGACGAACTCCTCCTACAGATTTCATCCGATCAACTTCATATCGGGTCAGCTTCATCTTAAGACCTTTGTGATCAAAAGTTATCAAAAAAATTGAGTTTTCACCAAACACCCTTGCCGTGGCGCCCTGCCAAAGTTTGACATTTCGCCATAAAACACGAAGTCCTCATAACTCCTCCATACATTATCCAATTTGTCCGATATATCTCACGCTTCATGACGGTTCTGTCCTGAACACATCTATGTGTCAGTATTGCGTCATACTTATAGCGCCACCTATTGGTGAAACAGGAAGTACTCATAACTCCTCCATACATTATCCAATTTGTCCGATATATCTCACGCTTCATGACGGTTCTGTCCTGAACACATCTATGTGTCAGTATTGCGTCATACTTATAGCGCCACCTATTGGTGAAACAGGAAGTCCTCATAACTCCTCCATACATTATCCAATTTGTCCGATATATCTCACGCTTCATGACGGTTCTGTCCTGAACACATCTATGTGTCAGTATTGCGTCATACTTATAGCGCCACCTATTGGTGAAACAGGAAGTACTCATAACTCCTCCATACATTATCCAATTTGTCCGATATATCTCACGCTTCATGACGGTTCTGTCCTGAACACATCTATGTGTCAGTATTGCGTCATACTTATAGCGCCACCTATTGGTGAAACAGGAAGTCCTCATAACTCCTCCATACATTATCCAATTTGTCCGATATATCTCACGCTTCATGACGGTTCTGTCCTGAACACATCTATGTGTCAGTATTGCGTCATACTTATAGCGCCACCTATTGGTGAAACAGGAAGTCCTCATAACTCCTCCATACATTATCCAATTTGTCCGATATATCTCACGCTTCATGACGGTTCTGTCCTGAACACATCTATGTGTCAGTATTGCGTCATACTTATAGCGCCACCTATTGGTGAAACAGGAAGTCCTCATAACTCCTCCATACATTATCCAATTTGTCCGATATATCTCACGCTTCATGACGGTTCTGTCCTGAACACATCTATGTGTCAGTATTGCGTCATACTTATAGCGCCACCTATTGGTGAAACAGGAAGTCCTCATAACTCCTCCATACATTATCCAATTTGTCCGATATATCTCACGCTTCATGACGGTTCTGTCCTGAACACATCTATGTGTCAGTATTGCGTCATACTTATAGCGCCACCTATTGGTGAAACAGGAAGTACTCATAACTCCTCCATAAATTATCCAATTTGTCCGATATATCTCACGCTTCATGACGGTTCTGTCCTGAACACATCTATGTGTCAGTATTGCATCATACTTATAGCGCCACCTATTGGTGAAACAGGAAGTCCTCATAACTCCTCCATACATTATCCGATTCGTCCGATATATCTCACGCTTCATGACGGTTCTGTCCTGAACACATCTATGTGTCAGTATTGCGTCATACTTATAGCGCCACCTATTGGTTAAACAGGAAGTCCTCATAACTCCTCCATACATTATCCAATTTGTCCGATATATCTCACGCTTCATGACGGTTCTGTCCTGAACACATCTATGTGTCAGTATTGCATCATACTTATAGCGCCACCTATTGGTGAAACAGGAAGTCCTCATAACTCCTCCATACATTATCCAATTTGTCTGATATATCTCACGCTTCATGACGGTTCTGTCCTGAACACATCTATGTGTCAGTATTGCGTCATACTTATAGCGCCACCTATTGGTGAAACAGGAAGTCCTCATAACTCCTCCATACATTATCCAATTCGTCCGATATATCTCACGCTTCATGACGGTTCTGTCCTGAACACATCTATGTGGCACATGCGCCACCTATTGGTGAAACAGGAAGTCCTCATAACTCCTGCATACATCATCCGATTTGCACCAAATTGCTGACGCTTCATGAAGGTGGCCTTCTGAACCCATCTATGGGTTGTATACATTGTCCAATTTACTCAACATTTCTCACGCTTCATCAAGGTACCGTCCTGAACACATCTATGCATCGGTATTGAGTCACGCTTAGAGCGCCACCTACTGGTTACAGGAAGTTTCTCTCAGTACTGGACACCGAAATAGCACAGCCTCTAACGGCGCCACACCCCGACACGCGTGGGGTGCGAGGGCCCGCTCAATGCTGCTCGCAGCCCTAGTTATTATTCTTCTCCTTCTTCTCCTTCTTCTTCTCCTTTACTCCAAACAAATGCCTTTTAGGCGGCCTGAACATCGATGAAAACGGATGAAACTTTGCAGATACGTCAGTCCCGGTGAAAAATTTGATAATTCATGGGTGACGGAAATGGGCGTGGCAAAACGGCTCAAGAGCGCCCCCTGGAAAGTTTAAAATGGCGAGCCCCACCTTTCAGTTTGATGTAGGCTAACGAAATTCGGTGGGCATATGTATTTCATCGAGCCACACTTAAATGTCTCTTGGAGCTATACCCAACATGCAACAGGAAGTCCGCCATTTTGCTCTTAATGTGCCATTTTGTCCTTGTTTTGACCATTTCCATGCCTCGTACTTCGACGAACTCCTCCTACAGATTTCATCCGATCAACTTCATATCGGGTCAGCTTCATCTTAAGACCTTTGTGATCAAAAGTTATCAAAAAAATTGAGTTTTCACCAAACACCCTTGCCGTGGCGCCCCGCCAAAGTTTGACATTTCGCCATAAAACACGAAGTCCTCATAACTCCTCCATACATTATCCAATTTGTCCGATATATCTCACGCTTCATGACGGTTCTGTCCTGAACACATCTATGTGTCAGTATTGCGTCATACTTATAGCGCCACCTATTGGTGAAACAGGAAGTCCTCATAACTCCTACATACATTATCCAATTTGGCCGATATATCTCACGCTTCATGACGGTTCTGTCCTGAACACATCTATGTGTCAGTATTGCGTCATACTTATAGCGCCACCTATTGGTGAAACAGGAAGTCCTCATAACTCCTACATACATTATCCAATTTGGCCGATATATCTCACGCTTCATGACGGTTCTGTCCTGAACACATCTATGTTTCAGTATTGCGTCATACTTATAGCGCCACCTATTGGTGAAACAGGAAGTCCTCATAACTCCTCCATACATTATCCAATTTGTCCGATATATCTCACGCTTCATGACGGTTCTGTCCTGAACACATCTATGTGTCAGTATTGCGTCATACTTATAGCGCCACCTATTGGTGAAACAGGAAGTCCTCATAACTCCTACATACATTATCCGATTTACACCAAATTGCTCACGCTTCATGAAGGTCGCATCCTGAACACATCTATGCATCGGTATCGAGTCACACTTACAGCGCCACCTGCTGTTGAAACAGAAAGTCCTCATAACTCCTCCAGACATTATCCAATTTGCCTCAGATTTCTCATGCTTCATTACGGTTCCGTCCTGCACACATCTGTGTGTCACAATTGAGTCATACTTGGCGCCATCTACTGACTGAAAAAGGAAGTCCTCATAACTCCTACATACATTATCCAATGTCAGTATTGCGTCATACTTATAGCGCCACCTATTGGTGAAACAGGAAGTCCTCATAACTCCTCCATACATTATCCAATTCGTCCGATATATCTCACGCTTCATGAAGGTTCTGTCCTGAACACATCTATGTGTCAGTATTGCATCATACTTATAGCGCCACCTATTGGTAAAACAGGAAGTCCTCATAACTCCTCCATACATTATCCGATTTGTCCGATATATCTCACGCTTCATGACGGTTCTGTCCTGAACACATCTATGTGTCAGTATTGCGTCATACTTATAGCGCCACCTATTGGTGAAACAGGAAGTCCTCATAACTCCTCCATACATTATCCGATTTGTCCGATTTATCTCACGCTTCATGACGGTTCTGTCCTGAACACATCTATGTGTCAGTATTGCGTCATACTTATAGCGCCACCTATTGGTGAAACAGGAAGTCCTCATAACTCCTGCATACATCATCCGATTTGCACCAAATTGCTGACGCTTCATGAAGGTCACCTTCTGAACACATCTATGCGTCGGTATTGAGTTACACTTACAGCGCCACCTACTGGTGAAACAGGAAGAACTCATAACTCCTACATACATTATCCGATTTACTCCAAATTGCTCATGCTTGATGAAGGTCGCATCTTGAACACATCTGTAGGTCAGTATTGCGTCATACCTACAGCGCCACCTACTGCTTACAGGAAGTCCTCATAACTCCTACATACTTTGTCCGATTTACACAACATTTCTCACGCTTCATCAAGGTACTGTCCTGAACACATCTATGCGTCGGTATTGAGTCACGCTTAGAGCGCCACCTACTGGTGACAGGAAGTTTCTGTCAGTACTGGACACCGAAATAGCACACCCTTTAACGGCGCCACACCCCGACCCGCGTGGGGTGCGAGGGCCCGCTCACTGCTGCTCGCAGCACTAGTTAGGGCCCGAGCACTGGCGGTGCGAGGCCCTATTGTATTTCGAAGGATTATTGGGGGCCAAGCAGCGCAGCTGCGCAGGCACCCATTAAGTTTGTACCGTTTCTCTTTCTTTATTCTTCTGCCATTGTAGTCTATGGCAGCCCATAGAAGCTTATGGTAGAAAGTTATGAAAAATGGCACACTCATTCGGGACAGTGCCCTGACCCTCCTCACCAAGTCTCATGTCCACACCTCACCCTCTCTAGCGCCACCAACGTGTCAAAGTTGGAGGTGCATTTATGCATGCAGCTTTTCTTCAGCAAGTCCAATTTTCAAACTTCAGGTGTCCTTCAATTCCTTGGCTCAAGCCGGATTCAACGCACTCTAAGACGTCATTGTGGCCATCTTGGCTCCTCCGCCATTTTGAATGATGTGCAAAACCCTTAAAATGTATCTCCTCCTAGGAACTTTCACCAATCTGCACGGACATCGGTGGATGTCATCTATACACCAATGTCTACAAAGGATGTACAGGGATTTTTGATTATCCATTGCGTTCGCTCGTGACAGCCAATCAAAATTGGCAGAAAAGCTGCAAAACAGGAACAGGGATCATATCTCAGTAATGTTTTAATCCATCAAAACCACACTTGGCACACTCATCCGGGACATATCCATGACATCTGTCACCAAGCCTCATGTTGACATCTAGTGCACTCTAGCGCCACCAGCGTGTCAAAGTTGGAGTTGCGTTTATGCCAGTAACTTTTGAACTGTATGTCTAATCTTCAAAATTATGGTAGCAATGGATTCCCTGGCTCATGCTGAGTTCAAAACACCCCATGGTTTCATTATTACTTCATTTGTTTGATTGCAGAATGAAAGGAACACTTTTTGTCTTCTGCACAATTTCCCCAGTTTCAGAGTGCTGAAAGGCGCATTTTGGAAAAAGTCACACATTTTCTAAACTGCCATCCCTCTTCCAATTCTCACAGCTCATACACATTTTATATATCAAAACGTTCACACGACTCTTGGGATTCATAAAATCAAAAAGGCTAAGCTCTTCGATGTATATTTTTCACTCTGTGACAGTTCGAATAATGCCCCCCCCCCTCCATTGAAATCAATGGAGCCACACTCTAGAAAATCTCTCTTCGCTCTAGAATCTCTAACTGTTTCTAACTCTTCACCTCTCCTACACTTCTGAAGACCGAAGGACATTTTATACATGGAAATGTTCGCGTGATTGTCTGGATTCTGAAGAAGTAAATAGTTGAGCTATGCTATGTATACTTTTCGCTGTGTGCCAATTTAAACAAAGACACCCCCCCCTCTCACTCTACCGAGAGGAAGCAACCCTACCAGGTGACATTAATTAAGTGCTCAGGACTCACTCTACCAAGAGGAAGCAGAAGCTGACATTATCCACTCAAATCTGCGACGCACTTTGTAAGATCCGTTGTGGCATAGCGGGTAGCGCGTCAGTCTCGCAAGCAGCGAGTTCAGGGTTCGATTCCCGTTCATCCAAAGTGCATTCTTATAATTATTGTAATTATGCTGCTGTGGAAGTCAATGGCAGACAACAGAATCATTGTAGGTCGCTGCTGCCAGTTAAAAGTTGTGAAATTTGGCTCACAGACCAGGGACTCGTGTGCCTATTGTTTAGAGTAAGTAATATGTGTGTATTACAAATGTTTGCCATGTGGGGGAGGCATCTTACAGTACGGTACATCATATTCATGGGTTTTGTTGTAGAGACGATTATCCAGACAAGCACATACAGTAGAGACAATCACATAGACAAGCTCATACAGTAAAGATAATCACATAGACAATTGCATACAGTAGAGAAAATCAGACGGAAGCACATACAGTAGACAATCACAGACATACAGTACAGCAGAGAACATAACATACAATAGACACAATTACATAGACACAAGCACATACAGTACAGACAATCACATATAGTACAGTAATGCGCTCCTCTTGTGTAAAATGCAGCAGACGGAACTTGGTTGCGTATTGTTTGCCATGTTCATGGCCGTGTACAAATAGTCAAAGTGGGTAAAGGAAATGCAGTGAGTGGGTGTAGACTTCTGTGGAGTAGGGGAAGGTTTTGAAGATTCAATGGAGTCTAGTTTGTCTGAATGGGAAGGTGCAAGTGAAGAAGTGAAGAACACTGGCCAGACTCCTGTTTACCTTCATTGCTATCAGAAGGTAGGCCGTCTTTCGCTGGTGCAGCAAGAAATTCCACTCTAGGCTCCCATTTTGTAGTGTTCACTGACAACAACATTCTCGCAAACTTACAGGAGGTGAACCTGAGAAGCTTGGAGCAACAGTGGGCAGCCAGACTCTACAACTACCACTTCAACATCAAGTTCCAGCCTGACAAAACCAATGTTAATGCTGATGCCCTATCTCGTGTACCTGTGGATGGAGGAGAGGATGGTGAAGAGGAGGAGATCCTGGCCCTGAAGACTTTTCTCACCAGGGTGGAAGACCCATGCCCAGAAATGCTTAACTCTCCTGTCCAAGTTGACCTAGAAGAAGGGCAGCTGGGCCGGGCCCCCTGGAGAATGGAAGGACGCCCAGCAAAAAGATGACATGATTCGCCAAATGCTGTTATCCTTGCAGACAGGGAAACCGCCCAGTGCAACAGAAACGATCGCCCTGCAACGTGACACTCGGCAGATCCTCAAGGAGAGGAAGAGGCTGACTCTGAGGGAGGGAGTCTTGCATCAGTGTGTGAGGGACCCCAACACCGCAAACTCCATCTTTCAGCTGGTCCTCACTACAGCCTTGAAAGAGAAGGTGTGGCAGAATTTCCACGAACGGGCTGGCCACACGGGTGTGGGAAAGACTTTAGCTCTCATCCGCTGCCCACGAGTGTTGAGTATTAGACCAGCCTACTTTTCTTGTTTTATTGAGCTGAATGATATTCATAGTTTGCAGTGGTTGAAGTTTGCAGTGGTTATAACGTTTGCTGTGTTTACCAAGTTTGCAGTGTAGTTGCAGTCCGACAAACATATCTCTAAAGCCTTCAAAACATCAGTCGCATTTGCTTCATCTTTCGTGTGGTCAGCTTGGCCCCCACAACGCTGCTTGCAGCTTTAATTATTAGGGCCCGAGCACTGGCGGTGCGAGGCCCTATTGTATTTCGAAGGATTATTATTCTACCTTCTTGTTCTTCTTCTTCTTCTCCCCAAACAAATGCCTTTTTGGCGGCCTAAACATCGATGAAAACGGATGAAACTTTGCACATATGTCAGTCCCGGCGAAAAATTTGATAATTCATGGGTGACGGAAATGGGCGTGGCAAAACGGCTCAAGAGCGCCCCCTGGAAAGTTTAAAATGGCGAGCCCCACCTTTCAGTTTGATGTAGGCGAACAAAATTCGGTGGGCATATGTATTTTATCGAGCCACACTAAAATGCCTCTTGGAACTATACCCAACATGCAACAGGAAGTCCGCCATTTTGCTTTTAATGTGCCATTTTCCCTTGTTTTTACCATTTCCATGCCTCGTACTTCAACGAACTCCTCCTACAGATTTCATCCGATCAACTTCATATCGGGTCAGCTTCATCTTAAGGCCTTTGTGATCAAAAGTTATCAAAAAAATTGAGTTTTCACCAAACACCCTTGCCGTGGCGCCCCGCCAAAATTTGACATTTCGCCATAAAACACGATGTCTTCAAAACTCCTCCATACATTATCCGATTTGTCCGATATATCTCACGCTTCATGACGGTTCTGTCCTGAACACATCTATGGGTCAGTATTGCATCATACTTATAGCGCCACCTATTGGTGAAACAGGAAGTCCTCATAACTCCTCCATACATTATCCAATTCGTCCGATATATCTCACGCTTCATGAAGGTTCTGTCCTGAACACATCTATGTGTCAGTATTGCATCATACTTATAGCGCCACCTATTGGTGAAACAGGAAGTCCCCATAACTCCTCCATACATTATCGGATTTGTCCGATATATCTCACGCTTCATGACGGTTCTGTCCTGAACACATCTATGTGTCAGTATTGCGTCATACGTATAGCGCCACCTATTGGTAAAACAGGAAGTCCTCATAACTCCTCCATACATTATCCGATTTGTCCGATATATCTCACGCTTCATGACGGTTCTGTCGTGAACACATCTATGTGTCAGTATTGCGTCATACTTATAGCGCCACCTATTGGTGAAACAGGAAGTCCTCATAACTCCTCCATACATTATCCGATTTGTCCGATTTATCTCACGCTTCATGACGGTTCTGTCCTGAACACATCTATGTGTCAGTATTGCGTCATACTTATGGCGCCACCTATTGGTGAAACAGGAAGTCCTCATAACTCCTCCATACGTTATCCAATTTGTCCCATATATCTCACGCTTCATGACGGTTTTGTCCTGAACACATCTATGTGTCAGTATTGCGTCATACTTATAGCGCCACCTATTGGTGAAACAGGAAGTCCTCATAACTCCTGCATACATCATCCGACTTGCAACAAATTGCTGACGCTTCATGAAGGTGGTCTTCTGAACCCATCTATGTGTCGGTATTGAGTCACACTTACAGCGCCACCTACTGGTGAAACAGGAAGTCCTCATAACTCCTACATACGTTATCCGATTGACTCAACATTTCTCACGCTTCATCAAGGTACCGTCCTGAACACATCTATGCTTCGGTATTGATTCACGCCTAGAGCGCCACCTACTTGTGACAGGAAGTTTCTCTCAGTACTGCACACCGAAATAGCACAGCCTTTAACGGCGCAGCACCCCGACACGCGTGGGGTGCGAGGGCCCGCTCACTGCTGCTCGCAGCACTAGTTATTATTATTCTTCTTCCGAAACAAATGCCTTTTTGGCGGCCTAAACATCGATGAAAACGGATGAAACTTTGCAGATACGTCAGTCCCGGTGAAAAATTTGATAATTCATGGGTGCCGGAAATAGGCGTGGCAAAACTGCTCAAGAGCGCCCCCTGGAAAATTTAAAATGGCGAGCCCCACCTTTCAGTTTGATGTAGGCGAACGAAATTCGGAGGGCATATGTATTTCATCGAGCCACACTTAAATGTCTCTTGGAGCTATACCCAACATGCAACAGGAAGTCCGCCATTTTGCTCTTAATGTGCCATTTTGTCCTTGTTTTGACCATTTCCATGCCTCGTACTTCGACAAACTCCTCCTACAGATTTCATCCGATCAACTTCATATCGGGTCAGCTTCATCTTAAGACCTTTGTGATCAAAAGTTATCAAAAAAATTGAGTTTTCACCAAACACCCTTGCCGTGGCGCCCCGCCAAAGTTTGACATTTCGCCATAAAACACGATGTCCTCATAACTCCTCCATACATTATCGGATTTGTCCGATATATCTCACGCTTCATGACGGTTCTGTCCTGAACACATCTATGTGTCAGTATTGCGTCATACTTATAGCGCCACCTATTGGTAAAACAGGAAGTCCTCATAACTCCTCCATACATTATCCAATTTGTCCGATATATCTCACGCTTCATGAAGGTTCTGTCCTGAACACATCTATGTGTCAGTATTGCGTCATACTTATAGCGCCACCTATTGGTGAAACATGAAGTCCATATAACTCCTACATACATTATCCAATTTGTCCGATATATCTCACGCTTCATGACGGTTCTGTCCTGAACACATCTTTGTGTCAGTATTGCATCATACTTATAGCGCCACCTATTGGTGAAACAGGAAGTCCCCATAACTCCTACATACGTTATCCGATTTACTCAACATTTCTCACGCTTCATTAAGGTACCGTCCTGAACACATCTATGCTTCGGTATTGAGTCACGCCTAGAGCGCCACCTACTGGTGACAGGAAGTTTCTCTCAGTACTGCACACCGAAATAGCACAGCCTTTAACGGCGCAGCACCCCGACACGCATGGGGTGCGAGGGCCCGCTCACTGCTGCTCGCAGCCCTAGTTATAACTTATCGTTCGTCCATAATTTAATCAACAAATTATTAAACATGGTTAGTATGTTTGATACACCCATGATTGTACAGGTTTTAATAAGAAGAATGAATGCATCTTCAAATAGCCTAAATTAATAAACTAGCCTAATCTTGATCTTGTCCACGAGCGAGGTGAATGAGACAAACTCAGCCTAAAGATCATATCTGTATTATTTAAAGAAACGAAGACATGGAAATAGATGTTTTATTTGTTATTTTATTCAACCTTTATTTAACCAGGCAGATCCCTTACGAACAGATGTGTTTTTACTACGGTGGCCTGGCAGGGGACAAAGCCTCTTGAGGGAAGGGGAGAGGCTGAAAAGGAATGTCAAAGTTAATTTAAAATACACTGCTGAACTGATAAACATAATAATGATAAGACACTCTTTGGTAGTGAGTATCGTGTGTGTGTGTGTGTGTGTGTGTGTGCATGTGTGTGTGTGTGCGTGTGTGTGTGTGTGTGTTTGTGTGTGTGTGTGTGTGTGTGTGTGTGTGTGTGCAATAATAATTGTTCTACCCCAAAGTGTTTTTCCCTAGGGGGGGGGGGGCATGTTGTACCGCCCTGAACATCTCGAACACTCGCTGCCCCCCGTCGCTGTGACAAAATACGGAGCGCTCCTCAGAACACAACGTGGAACTCATTAAGACGCATTATTCAAACCCTGGAGAACAGCGTGGTGTCGGTGACGCCGTATTATTCAAACCCTGGAGAACAGCGTGGCGTCGGTGACGGTCTGTGCGGGCGCAGAGTGACTGCTACATTAACGCTTTCCTCTCTGGCGTTCCCCCGGCGCCGCCACGGGTCATAAACAGTGAGGACGATTTCATCGTCTCGGAAATGAGTAATTAGGTTGAAGGGCTGTGGGGGGGGGGGGGGGGGGGGGGGGCAGCAGGTGCAACAGCAGGTATTCACTTCAAAGGCTGTAAAACACACACACACACACACTAAGTTCTATCCAAACCAACTCCATCAATCAAAAAACAAAACAAACGAGAGGACAAGCAGCTCATCCTCCCTGGTCTCTGAGTTGGAGTGTTTATTGGAACGCGATGGGGGGTGGGGTGGGGGGGGGGGCGCTAATCTCTGAGGACCGAACCCACCCCAGGAGCCCAGATTATAGTCCCTATACCCCTCCCTCTCTGTGTAGATGGGATTAACGATTACCGTCCTGCTGCCATCGTCCTCTTTGGCTGGATGGACAGTGGGATTGAGACCTAAGGGTGTGTGTGTGTTCGTGTGCGCGTGCGTGTGTGTGTGTGTGTGTGTGTGCGTGTGTGTGTGTGTGTGTGTGTGTGTGTGTGTGTGTGTGTGTGTGTGTGTGTGTGTGTGTGTGTGTGTGTAGGAGGGTATAGGGGCTGTAAGAGGCCACCCTTGGCGCTGGTCGATAAGGTGCTTGTGTGAAATGGGGATCTGATTTGTTATGAAGTCTCTTCATTCCTGTCCTGTCAATCTCCCTCCCTCTGTATCAGAGGGTGGAGGGAGGAAGAGAGGAGAGGAGTGGACTCATGTACACTGTGTGTGTGTGTGTGTGTGTGTGTGTGTGTGCGTGCGTGCGTGCGTGTGTGTGTGACTGAGAACAACGTGAGCAGCCTCAGTGTGTGAGCGTGTGCACGCCTATACCCACAAATACGTACAGTGAATCTGTGGGTACAACTGATTTTGACTGCAACAGACTGTGTGTGTGTGTGTGTGTGTGTGTGTTTTATCACATGTACTGTACACTGTATACTACACACACACGTGTGCACAAGTGTGTTTAAGTGTGTATGTCTAGTCAGTACAGAACAACCACTGGATTAACTGGTATTCTGAATTCCTAATGCTGGTCTCACACTACAGGAGTTTTGGGCCGATTTATCCCCGATTCAGCCCTCCCGACAATCGGAGGAGAGATCTGGTCTGGAACGTTGATTGGTACCGATGTTCGGCCCAGATGATCTTGTAATGTGAGGGGCAGTTCTGATAATATCAAACATGTTTGATATTTAACGGTGCTCTGATCGATTTACTGCACTTTTTGTAATTTTTTTTTTTTTTTAAATCCTGAAAATATGATACCTAGGCATAATATTTTACAGTGTAAGAAGAACCCTCTGAAAAAACCTTTTTCAGGTCCAAGTTGCTGTTTGGACCAATGGATCTTTCTCACTGGCAAAGGGTTCTATCTGAAACCTTCCAGACCTGAAAAGAACCATTTAAAGGGTTCTTCCACTGTTACACACGGTTCTGTACAGCACTGTTCTTTTGTAAGCGTATATTAAAATCAGTAATAAAGGAAAGTTATACAGTTACAGTACAAAATCAGGGTTCGGCACAGTGGGCCAGGAGTGGAAAACTAAGAATTAAAAAGCGCCCACCCTCACAGCGGTGGCCATTTCAATTCCTCAAAATCCAAGTTCATAGGCTATTCGATGTGTCATCCCAGAACTTATTTATCAGATTTACACCTTACCACCACTCAAGCAGATTTCATTTGTCCATCCTGCATCTGTTCATGGCAAGGGGGGGGGGGGGGGGGGACCTGGTCGATGAAAAGTGCCTGAATCACTATCGCGTGTCTGGTCCCCCCTTAGCGGGGCCCCTCTGTGCTCTCCTCTAGTCTACTGGAAACTCAAACCCACCTGCATGGTTGGATGTGTCCAATTCTCGACTTCTCTTCATTTCTCCGCCAGTTATCCATTTGTGCGTGGGAAAAGAAGTGCCAAAGGGATTTTCCAAGACGACAAATAAGTTCTCCGAAGGATTCTCCATCGTTGACGGCAGAGGGACTTATTGCCCGTTAGGTAACGTGTGAAGGTAGCGGTGTGTTTTTCTACAGACACGGGAAAGCACTCTACTCTTTATATGGCAAAGTTTCTCTCCGAGTTACTGGGATGCACACTTCCAGACAAGGGCACTTCGCCGATGTTCGAGGTAAGCTGCAATACTCTTAGATCAGTGCAATGAATGGACTTTCCTTTTTACCTTTGCGTTTGTGGCTTTGAATGACCCTAAACTAATATGTAAATTAATTGAGTATTTATCCGGAGAGACTGTTAGTTCGGTTGGTCTGCTAGTCAGACATGTCACAAGGGTTCTCAGACAGACAGAAACAGTCAGAGGGTGTGAGACAGACAGACAGACAGACAGACAGACAGACAGACAGACAGACAGACAGAGAGAAACAGTCAGGAAGACAGACAGAGAGAGAGCGAGAGACAGGCAGACACAACACACAAAACCCCCTCATTTAAATAGGGCTGTCTTCACACTTTTGCACTTTCGCTCTTTTATTTGGGGGTCGCGACCCGACCCCGGATAAGCGGATGAAGATGGATGGATGAATGGCTCTTTATTTTGGGTCATAGTAGATAAGGACCTATGTGCCTTTGTCCTTTGTTTTGCTGAATGGATTAAAACAGTCACAAATGTATGTTTGTTTCAAAGAAAAACTCCTGGTACGAAGTCTTTATTGGATTGCGCGTCAGAACATTCCCAGGATAGGGGCTCAGGATAGGGGCTCAGTAGAACATGCTTCCCAGGATAGGGGCTCAGTAGAACATGCTTCCCAGGATAGGGGTGCAGGATAGGGGCTCAGGGAGAACATGCTTCCCAGGATAGGGGCTCAGGATAGGGGCTCAGGGAGAACATGCTTCCCAGGATAGGGGTGCAGGATAGGGGTGCAGGGAGAACATGCTTCCCAGGATAGGGGCTCAGGGAGAACATGCTTCCCAGGATAGGGGCGCAGGGAGAACATGCTTCCCAGGATAGGGGCGCAGGGAGAACATGCTTCCCAGGATAGGGGCGCAGGGAGAACATGCTTCCCAGGATAGGGGCTCAGTAGAACATGCTTCCCAGGATAGGGGCTCAGTAGAACATGCTTCCCAGGATAGGGGTTCAGGATAGGGGCGCAGGGAGAACATGCTTCTCAGGATAGGGGCGCAGGGAGAACATGCTTCCCAGGATAGGGGCGCAGGGAGAACATGCTTCTCAGGATAGGGGCTCAGTAGAACATGCTTCCCAGGATAGGGGCTCAGTAGAACATGCTTCCCAGGATAGGGGTTCAGGATAGGGGCGCAGGGAGAACATGCTTCTCAGGATAGGGGCGCAGGGAGAACATGCTTCCCAGGATAGGGGCGCAGGGAGAACATGCTTCCCAGGATAGGGGTTCAGGATAGGGGTTCAGGGAGAACATGCTTCCCAGGATAGGGGCGCAGGGAGAACATGCTTCCCAGGATAGGGGCGCAGGGAGAACATGCTTCCCAGGATAGGGGTTCAGGATAGGGGCGCAGGGAGAACATGCTTCTCAGGATAGGGGCTCAGTAGAACATGCTTCCCAGGATAGGGGCGCAGGGAGAACATGCTTCCCAGGATAGGGGTTCAGGATAGGGGCGCAGGGAGAACATGCTTCCCAGGATAGGGGCTCAGGATAGGGGCTCAGTAGAACATGCTTCCCAGGATAGGGGCTCAGGCAGAAGCCACTGCAGTGGCCTTAACAGAGGTGGTTATAGTGGCCCTAGCAGAGGTGGTTATAGTGGCCCTAGCAGAGGTGGTTATAGTGGCCCTAGCAGAGGTGGTTATAGTGGCCCTAGCAGAGGTGGTTATAGTGGCCCTAGCAGAGGTGGTTATAGTGTAGTGGCCCTAGCAGAGGTGGTTATAGTGGCCCTAGCAGGGGTGGTTATAGTGGCCCTAGCAGGGGTGGTTATAGTGGCCCTAGCAGAGGTGGTTATAGTGGCCCTAGCAGAGGTGGTTATAGTGGCCCTAGCAGAGGTGGTTATAGTGGCCCTAGCAGGGGTGGTTATAGTGGCCCTAGCAGAGGTGGTTATAGTGGCCCTAGCAGAGGTGGTTATAGTGGCCCTAGCAGAGGTGGTTATAGTGGCCCTAGCAGAGGTGGTTATAGTGGCCCTAGCAGAGGTGGTTATAGTGGCCCTAGCAGAGGTTTATACTGTAGTGGCCCTAGCAGAGGTGGTTATAGTTGTGCACGCTGCGTTGAAGTGGTGACTGTGACTTGAGTGTGTGTTTTTGGGTCAGTGTGTCAAGCACACAAACACACGCGCAGGCACACACACACACAAACACACACACACTCTCTCTCTCTCTCTCTCTCTCTCTCTCTCTCTCTCTGCACCTGTGTAGTGAGGACCCCCACGGTGTCGCCTCATCTTCTGCTCCACAGGTTCTGAAGACACTGAGAAAACAGTCAATTAATTAGGTTACGGCCACGTGTGTGTGTGTGTGTGTGTGTGTGTGTGTGTGTGTTAATAAATCTTGGCACAACATCCATTGAATTCAGTTTAATGTGTATAGTCATTTGCAATAATTACGAGAAGAGATTTCCCGCTTGAGCGATGAGAGCCAACCCCATTGTCCCAACTATTACACCTCTTCCTGGTTGTGTAGAGAGATGACACACACACACACACACACGGTGGGGCCTCAGAGAACAACAACCGGCTCCCAGCGTTGTGCCGACGTGTCCTTGAGCAAGGCACTGAACACCCAAATCACTCATGTGCAGTACTGTACCTAGTACTGTCGCCTCACAGCAAGAAGGTCTCCGGGTCTTTCTGTGTGGAGTTTGCATGTTCTCCCCGTGTTCACAAGGGTTTCATCCTAGGAACCCAATATGAAAAACATGCAGAAGAACAGATGGTCTCCAGTCCCTGACCAGGAGCTGGACTGAGCACCTGGACTTGGTCCCCAGGCGCCATGAACGATGGCTGCCCACTGCTCCTGGCAGCTCGGATGGGAGAAATGCAGGGAACAATTTCCACTGGTAACAGCCGAAAATTGCATGTGTGTGTGTGTGTGTGTGTGTGTGTGTGTGTGTGTGTGTGTGTGTGGCTGAATAAAGACCCCCCCCCCCCAGGTCCTGTAACTTTATTTGTCGTCAGTTGAATGTCATTTGTCATCTCCTGACTTAATGGTTTCTGGAGATCTGTGTCTGTTGTCATCAACCCTGACCCGCCCTGAACTGCCTTGACCTTGGAAAACCAATACAGAACTAGCCTACATCCCCCAGCCTGTCTGAAACAGCCTCTAATGAATACATTACCCCCCCCCCCCCCCACCAACACACACACACACACACACACACACACTCACACGCCACCTTTAATCCAGCAAATCCAGGATTGCAACCCCATCATCCAAATCGTCCCGATTTTACGCCACAATGTGTGAGTGGAGTATTAAAATCGCCACGGCGATGTGTCAGGGTTCTAATCTGCTGGTACCAGCCGCGTCGTCCGGAGGGATGAAGTGATCATTTGGTGGAGGCGGAGTTAAGAGACGGGGAGAGATTAGTCGTTACGTAAAAGGGGGAGAACAACGCTAGTGGTAATCCCACCACGCGTCTCTCTGTCCGTTCTGTCTCTGTCCACACACACACACACACACACACACACACACACACACACACACACACACACACACACACACACATACAGTACACACACACGCCTATTCACCTACTAAGCTGTGGGTTCTCTGTTGACATCGTGCTATTGGGCCGTGTTGCTTTGGTTTAGATGTGGTCAAAACTCATCACATTTGTTTTGATTCTCTCTGTCTAGTGATTTCTCTACATTATCACTGTACTGTCATGTTATTGTCACTGTACCGTCATGTTATTGTCACTGTACCGTCATGTTATTATCACTGTACCGTCATGTTATCATCACTGTACCGTCATGTTATTATCACTGTACCGTCATGTTATTATCACTGTACCGTCATGTTATTATCACTGTACCGTCATGTTATTATCACTGTACCGTCATGTTATTATCACTGTACCGTCATGTTATTATCACTGTTCACAATCGTCACATTTCCAGTAGGCCTAATGTCCCATACCCAACCACCCACAGTCATATGAAAACAATTAGATATTTTTGGATGCGGTGGCTTCAAAGAACTCTCAACTTGAATTATACCAGTCGTGGCTCTTTGTGCGTATAAAATGTGCCTGTGAGTGATGGCAAGAAAACAATTCAACCAGCTCAGTGGCCTTGTGGTTAGAGTGTCTGCCCTGAGACTGGGAGGTTGTGAGTTCGATCCCCGGCCGAGTCATACCAAGGACTATAAAAATGGTACCCATTGCCTCCCTGCTTGGCACTCAGCATCAAGGGTTGGAATTGGGGGGTTAGATCACCAAATGATTCCCGAGCGCGGCACCGCTGCTGCTCACCGCTCCCCCAGGGGATGATGGGTCGAACGCAGAGAACACATTTCACACACTCAGGTGTGTGACAATCATTGGGACTTTAACCTTTAACTTTAACCTTTAATTCCCCTCACACACATGCAGCATGTCTAAATCTGGTCATCTCAAACGTTTTGGTATAAATGAATGTCCCTTTATTATTTTATTTTTTTCTAGTACAATGGAAGGAACTGTCCTTAAGGAACACCCCTATAGTGTGTGTGTGTGTGTGTGTGTGTGTGTGTGTCTGTGTGCGTGCGTGCGTGCGTGTGTGTGTGCGTGCGTGTGCGCGTGCGTGCGTTGGTGTATGTACTGTTTGTGTCCGTCTCTGACTGCGTGTCCGTCTCTCTGTGTAGCGTTGAAGGACAGCCAGTATGTTGACCGGGTGTCCCTGTATTCCAGAGTCCTTCTACCAGAGTGGATACTGCCTGATCAGCATCCTCCGGTTGTGTCTGGAACTCTGCACACATTTGCATAATCAGAGCAGGAAGTGGTACTCAGCGAAGCCGAGTGTGTATAGGAGTTCCCAGCCATCTAACAAGGCTTTAGAGTGAGCTGATGCTCAGGGTTGGGAAGCAGGACTGTAGTCGTCTGGCGTTCGGGAGACTCAGGCTGCATTCATCATTAGAACCGAGCTCTGCTGATCCTGTTGATTTATAAGTCGCTGTATGAACTTGTAAATGTTGTTAAAAGTTGAAATTCATCCAAATATTTTTCGTCCTGAAGCCCTCAAATGTCATAAATATGTGATCAAACATTTATAGGTTGACTCTATTTTGACTTATTTTGTGGAACCAGGGAGGAACCATTTGAATGGCTGGATCAGAACATCTAGCGTCAGGTGTTTTACGCCTATTAAAGTTCCTGAACTTCAGACGCACCCTCATAAATGTCGTCTGGTATAAATCACCTGAACGGCCACAGCGTTCTGCCTGGAATTAAACAGGGATCGCCTTTTATTGTGGTGCTGAGTTACTGAGAAGGAGACGGACACAGGAAGTAGACACGGAACAACTGGTCCTTAAGGAAAAGTGTGGGTGTCTGTCTGTCTGTGTGTGTGTGTGTGTGTGTGTGTGTGTGTGTGTGTGTGTGTGTGTGTGCGTGTGTGTGCTTGCGTGTGCGTGTGTGTGTGTGTGTGTGTGTGCGTGTGTGTGTGTGTGTGTGAGTGTGTGTGTGTATGTGTGTGTGCGTGTGTGTGCTTGCGTGTGCGTGTGTGTGTGTGTGTGTGTGTGCGTGTGTGTGTGTGTGTGTGTGCGTGTGCGTGTGCGTGTGTGTGTGTGTGTGTGAGTATGTGTGTGTGCGTGCGTGTGCGTGTGTGTGTGTGTGTGTGTGGGGTGTCTGGCCCCAGAATCACGCAGCCATAGATCCAGTCCCGGCCCCTCCGCCTGGTCCCCCTGAACATGGGAACACCTCCCCCAAGAAAGAGCACCTTCCTGGGCCAGCATACCGGGCCCTGGGGCACTCAAAATACATTGATGTCTATGGAGCAATATATATTATATTACCCATAACACCCCCCCACATATCACCCCCTCACGCTTAATACACCCTCACCCATCACCTCCTCACCCATCACCCCCCCCACACAAACACACATCACCTCCTCACCCATCACCCCCCCCCCACACATCACCTCCTCATCCATAACACCCCCTCACCCTTAATACACCCTCATCCATAACACCCCCTCACCCATCACCCCCCCCCCCCACACAAACACACATCACATAACACCCCCTCACCCTTAATACACCCTCATCCATAACACCCCCTCACCCATCACACACTGCAATAGCACTCTGTCAGAATCGTGTGGACTGGGAGGCTGACAACTGGTGAGATTTCCTCACTGCTAATCACCCTTTTTTCCCAGAGGGCCGAGGGTGACGAGGCGACGCTGCAGCTGGCTGTCCTTGCCCCTCCCCGGTGGTCGGACCAGAGCTACTGTACGGTCGTTAGCCGGTGATGAATAACAACGCATGCACAGCGTAGGCTTATTCACAATATACCAGGAGTCAGATGAATACAGTGTCCTGAATACAGTCCGGTCACTGACTAGCGTGAATTCATCGTCATACAACATTAATTAATTAATCAAACATTAATTAATGTTTTGGCGTCAGTCCACACAGCTGTTTGGAGCTGTTTCATGTCTAAATCATTAGAAAAATCGGGGTGACAACCAGCAGCCAAGGAGCAGCATAGCTTCATCGAGGAGTTGAGAGTAGCAAATCTACAGTATATCATTATGGTCCCACCCTCACAAAATTGTTGGCCGCCATCTTGGACCGTGCAGAGTAGAAGCACATTTAAGATGTTCTTTGAGGAGAACGGCGCATCATAGTCGTACGTCACAGTGCTGTTCATCGCCCTGGCAACCGAGCGGGGACCTCCATTTTCTACCCTCATTGCCATAGTGACCGGTTGATGTTTAAATGGAAAGCGTTTAGCCAAGCTAATCTCCTCTTTTGTGCTCGTTAGGGTCGTTAATTGGCCTTTAATTGGCCTTCTCTTCCCATTATCAGTTAAGAACACTTTGTCATGGATGTAGCGGTGGAGAATAGGGGCTTTGCATCAGTGTTGGCACTAGCCTTAGGTGTGGCTAGCAGCGAGAAACGTGAGATTGAAACGTTGAATTTGGTGCTAAGCTTCATCGAAATGGTCAGTTGGCATTTATCCTTGTTAGTTAGAGTGATGATGGCGAGTTCAGAAAGTGTGACTGGATTGGCAGAGGCACACACTTTCACCCGTCCAATCACTGTTAGATCACATGACCTCAAGGAAGGGAGGGAGGAAGGGAAGGGAAGGAACGAGTTGTAGTTTTCAAACCCGGCGTGTCCACCCTCAAGGTCAAGCTCATTCTGTCAGGCCAGTCCATAATTCAAGGATTAATTTGTATCGTCTGTCTGACCGTGAATCGATTGTACAGATTTATCCTGGACAATATGAGGGTGAGGGTGAGGGCTGGACCTTGTTTTTACAGCCTAATCTCTTCACAATGTTTATCTCTGTGCGACCTGATTCTAAGCAGAGTTGTGTGTGTGTGTGTGTGTGTGTGTGTGTGTGTATGTGCGTGTGTAAGTGTGTGTGTATGTGTGTGTGTATGTGTGTGTGTGTGTGTGTGTATGTGCGTGTGGGTGTGTTTGTGTGTGCGTGTATGTGTGTGTGTGTATGTGTGTGTGTGTGTGTGTAGGTGTATGTGTGTGTATGTGCGAGTGGGTGTGTTTGTGTGTGCGTGTATGTGTGTGTGTGTATGTGCGTGTGTGTATGTGTGTGTGTATGTGTGTGTGTATGTGTGTGTGTATGTGTGTGTGTATGTGTGTGTGTGTGTGTGTGTGTGTGTGTGTGTATGTGTGTGTGTATGTGTGTGTGCATGTGTGTGTGTGTGTGTGTATGTGCGTGTGTATGTGCGTGTGTATGTGTGTGTGTATGTGCGTGTGTATGTGTGTGTATGTGCGTGTGTATGTGCGTGTGTATGTGTGTGTATGTGCGTGTGTCTCGTTAATCATCAAGACAGAATCCTGCCTCTGATGCTCTCGTGGCAGATAATCAGGTGTCACTCACGGCTAATGAGCCAATCACGGACAGATCCTTGGAGGAAGAGGAGGGGGGGGGTGGGGGGAGACCCTCGCTGAGGCAGCAGACCACTATGGCTGTGTGTCGCTGAGACTGAGATTTTTAATCAACATAGACACTTATTGCAACACACACACACACATATACACATACACACAACACAGGCACAGGTGTACACATACTGTATGCATACACACACACACACACACACACACACACACACACACACACACACACACACAACACAGGCACAGGTGTACACATACTGTATACACACACACACACACACACACACCATGTATTATTTCAATCATACACCCACCCTCACC
>NC_140239.1:2197962-2212962 GCF_949987555.1 Borostomias antarcticus | reverse complement strand
CCGCTGAACCCCGGTTCTCCTCCGCCAGGGTTCTCCTCCGCCAGGGTTCTCCTCCGCCAGGGTTCTCCTCCGCCAGGGTTCTCCTCAGCCAGTGTTCTCCTCAGCCAGTGTTCTCCTCCGCCAGGGTTCTCCTCAGCCAGGGTTCTCCTCAGCCAGGGTTCTCCTCCGCCAGGGTTCTCATCAGCCAGGGTTCTCCTCAGCCAGGGTTCTCCTCAGCCAGGGTTCTCCTCCGCCAGGGTTCTGGTCTCCCTCGGCTTCTCTTACGTTCTCTTTGTAGTGTCAAGTAGTTTTTCTTGAAAAGTCGTTTTTCTTCCTCCGACTCTGCGTCCTGTATGTCTGCTATCTCCCCCCGTCTCTGGCTTCCATTAGGACTGAACATCTCACCGGTAGAAAGTATTTCATTTAAAACTTTTTCGAACAATGAAATCATGTACTTAAACATAACTTGTTTGTTATTTTTGTATTATTATTTGTAGAAATCATGATCATGTTCGAAAAAATGTTTCATTCATTCATTCATTCATTCATTCATTCATTGAAACGCCGAGGCAGAGAACAGAATAAGGAGACCCGGTTCTGGTTACGGTGTCGGGTCAGCGCCTGCGGTGTTACAGAACACGGAGGTGTCGGTTTGCGGCGCCGGTCGCATCGCCGAGCCTCAGAGGGGCGGGGAGGAGGGAGGGGGGAGACGGGGGTGGTTTCGGGGTACCTGAGAAGCATGAGGTCACCGCCACATTGTCGGCGTCGCAGGCGGCACTTTGGGCAACGCAACACCGGGAGTGCTACCGGCTACCTCATCACCATCTCACCAGCTTCCAGAGTTACGCTCCAAAACACTCATCAACATTTCTAAAATTGACTTTTTTGCCTTCCTCTACTACTATACATATATATATATATATATATATATATTTATATATATATATATTTATATATTGAGCTAGACAAGTATCACAATTTACAATAAGCATGCTAACCCATGTAATAGTGCTGTAATTACTGATGTAAAAGTACAGTATTGACTTGGTCTGTAATAATTCATCATCTTCTCTTCTACATGGGTATTCTGGGTATTCTGGGTTTCTGTCCCTTCAAATGAAGAGTGAAAGTGATGTTAACCTTTTAAGGCTAATCACCGTAGGTCAAGATGGACAAAAGGCGAAAGGGCAAAGGTCATCATTTGTTTGTCAACAACAAAAGGCAACTGGTGAGGTCACAGACAGTTCAGTGACATCGTGTTCAGCCACTGTAATCAAGATAATAACTCCTCACGTTCCCTCTGCGAAATAACATTGGACTTTGCGGAAATGCTGCTCATCGATGGAAAGCGTTGATGTACACTCGCCGGGGGTCGAAGGTCACAGACGGAAGCACCGTCCGGAGTGTTAAATCCCCAAAGCAATCACCTGATGTGTCCGCTTAAAGACATAGAAAACAAAGTTATGGTGCTGAAGTCACAGGCCAAGCTCTCACATCTCACAGATACCCCTGTGTCTGCTGTGGATGTCGTTAACACACACACACACGTACACACAGACATACACCAGCCCACTTCCGGCTTTAGGCCTGGGCCATAGCAAACACACACCAGTATTTGCCATGTCTCTCCTATGATGCTTTTTAGCCTCTCTTACTCTGAAATGTAATTTAATGTAATGTATTGCTTTATAAATGTTCTTAGCCGGTAGACAAACATACTCCTGGAGCTTGCTCGATCGCCTTGTTGAGAGGGGTCAGGGAAGAACTTTTACAGCTCACTTATCTGGCCCCCGGGTGATTACTGTTTTTTTTGCTTCCCTCTGGAATATGTAGGGGTGGGTCGTATGCCCACCTCCCTTGTTCTCTGTAAAGCGCATTGTGTTGCCTCTGGGTATGAATGATTGATCCTGTGCACTAATAGGAGAACTATTTTACGTGTGTAGAATATCGTCTCTTTTTTATTCTTATTTTTATTTTTAAAATGTTTCTGTTATTGTTTTCCACAACAATGGATATGGACATACTCTTAAAAAAAAAGAAGAAAAAAAAGAAAAGAAAGAATAAAGTGAGTCGAGAGCAACTCTACGTGTAGAATATCGTGAAGGATAATGCATCAGATGTTTCGCTACTTTTAAGTCTGCTGTGCTACGGTATAAAACGGGTATAAATCAAGTGGTCAACTACAGTACGTCAAATGACGTGACAGTGCAGAGTGAAAGGCGAAATCTAATCATGTTTTTGACCAAAACGTTTCCACTTTGTAGCACCCTACTAAACTTTGCATATCTTTGAAATGATCTCAAGCCAGCGACCGTTAACATAATCTGTCCATGCTTTCTGCTGAGTGAGAGTAACTCATTCATGTCTCACAGAACTTGACCCTGGCTCTGGTTGTTAATCACTAACAACACTAAGTGAGACGGGACGGACTACATTTCCCTACATGCAGTATTCCTACAAGGTTAAAGAGCCGAGGGCTTTAGAGGGCCATGTCTTGACCACTGTCCACAATAATTCCTGCTCGACAAGAAGGTCGCGCTTGAAATGACCGTGAAACCATAAAGATTCAATCCTATTCATAGAATGAGTGTGTCATTGAAAATTTGAAGTTTGAAAGTTTGATTACTGATGTCTTATACACGATCTGTGTAGTGTAATATCACAAATGTACATAAAACTGCTATCATTATCCAACCCATCACAGGCCCTCTCCAGTCAAGATTATGAATGAATATCTCACAAGCTGTTGTTACGGTGTTCGCTCGTCATTGATCAAAATGACCATAGTGTCCCTGACCAAGGCTCATCTCATTCTCCAGAGAGCTTTAGAGAGAGGCTGGCGCATGGACGGTGTGCTCTGAGTCTGAGTGGCTCTCGACTGAGGAATCCAGACGGTGTTGAAAGCAGCTTTGTGACAGCGAGCCATGATTCTGACCTCTGTTGGCAGAAGTAACGCTATGTGGTCAGAATAGTATGACGCAAGATCCATTGGTACGGGTGTGGATACTATATTCACTCTGTCACTGTCCATATTCACTCTGTCATTGTCCATATTCACTCTGTCACTGTCCATATTCACTCTGTCACTGTGCATATTCACTCTGTCACTGTCCATATTCACTCTGTCACTGTCCATATTCACTCTGTCACTGTCCATATTCACTCTGTCACTGTGCATATTCACTCTGTCACTGTGCATATTCACTCTGTCACCGTCCATATTCACTCTGTCACTGTCCATATTCACACTGTCACTGTGCATATTCACTCTGTCACTGTCCATATTCACACTGTCACTGTCCATATTCACTCTGTCACTGTCCATATTCACTCTGTCACTGTGCATATTCACTCTGTCACTGTCCATATTCACTCTGTCACTGTCCATATTCACTCTGTCACTGTCCATATTCACACTGTCACTGTCCATATTCACTCTGTCACTGTGCATATTCACTCTGTCACTGTCCATATTCACTCTGTCACTGTCCATATTCACTCTGTCACTGTCCATATTCACTCTGCCACTGTGCATATTCACTCTGTCACTGTCCATATTCACACTGTCACTGTCCATATTCACTCTGTCACTGTCCATATTCACTCTGTCACTGTCCATATTCACTCTGTCACTGTCCATATTCACTCTGTCACTGTCCATATTCACTCTGTCACTGTCCATATTCACTCTGTCACTGTGCATATTCACTCTGTCACTGTCCATATTCACTCTGTCACTGTCCATATTCACTCTGTCACTGTCCATATTCACACTCTCACTGTCCATATTCACTCTGTCACTGTCCATATTAACTCTGTCACTGTCCATATTCACACTCTCACTGTCCATATTCACACTGTCACTGTGCATATTCACTCTGTCACTGTGCATATTCACTCTGTCACTGTCCATATTCACTCTGTCACTGTCCATATTCACACTCTCACTGTCCATATTCACTCTGTCACTGTGCATATTCACACTGTCACTGTCCATATTCACTCTGTCACTGTCCATATTCACTCTGTCACTGTCCATATTCACACTGTCACTGTCCATATTCACTCTGTCACTGTGCATATTCACTCTGTCACTGTCCATATTCACACTGTCACTGTCCATATTCACACTGTCACTGTCCATATTCACACTGTCACTGTCCATATTCACACTGTCACTGTCCATATTCACTCTGTCACTGTGCATATTCACTCTGTCACTGTCCATATTCACACTGTCACTGTCCATATTCACTCTGTCACTGTCCATATTCACACTGTCACTGTCCATATTCACTCTGTCACTGTGCATATTCACTCTGTCACTGTCCATATTCACACTGTCACTGTCCATATTCACACTGTCACTGTCCATATTCACACTGTCACTGTCCATATTCACACTGTCACTGTCCATATTCACTCTGTCACTGTGCATATTCACTCTGTCACTGTCCATATTCACACTGTCACTGTCCATATTCACACTGTCACTGTCCATATTCACTCTGTCACTGTCCATATTCACTCTGTCACTGTCCATATTCACACTGTCAATGCCATATTCCGTTTTCCTACATTTTTTGAATAGCTGCCTCAAATCATGTGTGATCCAGGCCGCCCCGGTAGCTCAATGAGTTGGGGCGTGTACCATGTAGGCTCGTCCATACCGCGGCGGCGTGGGTTCGAATCCGGCCCACGTGCTTTGCTGCATGTCTTCCCCTCTCTCTCTCTCTCTCTCTCTCTCTCTCTCTCTCCCACCTTTCCTGTCAGTGCTTCCACTGTCCTGTCCCAATAAAGCAGAAATGCCCTAAAAATATCTTAAAAAAAAAAAATCATGTGCGATCCAATGTCTCACTGGGTGAATTCCTCAAACAGCAGAGTGAATAGACGGGCTGTGATCTAACTTCAAAGTAATCGGAAACAAATCTAGTGTTTTTGTAGATGATGAACTTGAATATAATCAGCAGCCTGTATCAACTATCTTGAGAAATCTCCTTCATGGGAAGAAAGGAGATGATTGTTTAGAAGTCATTGCTATTCCAGTCAGCGCCGAAACACAGTTAATGGCATGCTTGGTTAGGTGTGCTTGGTTTAGTGAATCCCGTTATTACTGAAGGCTTTCTGAGGGAACTATCTGACTAGGTAGAGAACTCTCTCACCGAAACATTCAACTTTTGTGTTCCTTTTTTTTTGTTTTGGATTGGCTCGGCTTCAGCGTTGCAGGGGGAAGCACTTTATTCTGCCTCGTTGGCTCTTTCTTTATTTAAAGACCTGGCTTTAATTAGCCTATATGCAGCGCAATTTCAGGTCTGCATTAAATACAGATGACGGCCATTACTCTCAATCCAGGCACCTGTCCTCGTGTAATTAATCTGGCTGCTTTATGAGCATCATTATTTTGTTCGACCAGTCAGATCAGATTCAGCATCCTCCACACACAGTCGGCCCTTAAGTGCTGCTGTTTAAGACCTTGCCAGAGACTCTGTGAAGTCAAGTGGCAGTTATTCGGTTTGTTAGTTTAGCTAAGTTAAAGTCACACAGAAATTAAAAAAGCATTCTGTCCCATTTTGGCTCACATAATTGGTCATAGTGTTCACCTATTCAACGATGTATGCCAATAAATTACAAAATTATATTCTTAGGTCACGTGCAATGACGACAACAGGTACCTTAGATTTTAGGCCAATAATACCACGACATCCACCCGTCAATCAACGCTATCCTTCTATTGAATCTGTCTAAAGTTCTTAAAACCCGTCCACTTGTCAATGTTCCAATCAAATTCCTCTAAACATTATGTCCCGCCCTCATAGCTTGTTTGCGTCGGAAATACGTCAAACTACGGAAGTTAGATGATCTCAAACGTCCGTTTCTGTGCGACTTTAAGTGGATGTACTCAACTAACAGATCACAATAATTGTAAACATGTGAGGCTCTTAACTAACCATTTTGATATCATTATATCTAGGAATTTACGATCCTCCCATATGAAAAAATATTGTTATATTTTTTTAAAACAGTTTTAATTTGAGATCTCTGAATGTACAGTACTTTACTCTCAAATGTTGTGTAGTTTCCTAAATATAATTCATGTCTAATCCAATTTTAACTTTATTTTACGTTTCAGCCGACAATCTTTGGAACATTGACCAATGACCAGGCCCTGTATGACAACAGAAGGGTGAGTGACCGACTCCTTCTCACTGTACTGCAGATGGTGAAAAGATAAACTCTTTGTGATCCCCTTGTTTCAATTAACACAAAGACTTTCGCAATTTCTCTGCCTCTCTGTTAAAACGGCAATAATAATGGCAGGCACCACAAAAAGCCAATTAACATCCAACAAAGGAAATAATTAATCCGCTCTGTTGCTTGGCTAGCTAGCTGTATTCAGTAGAGAGTGTTATTTTAGCTTGCCAACTGGCAAATTACTTATTTAATTATTTAGCCCTGAGGGTCCGAATGAAGCCGGCAGATTTATAGACAGGCCTAGTCTTCGTTTATCAGAAAACAATAAAAGGGTCTTTCTGCTCCCTGGAGTCCCACGGGGCGTGTGGAAATCAAGCGTATTCTGCTGGGCCTCCTCTCTGTGTGCTGCGGGGCTGTTTTAGGGTAGGTGCCGGACCACAGCTGGTTCTGGGGTGTTTTAGGGTAGGTGCCGGACCACAGCTGGTTCTGGGGGGTTTTAGGGTAGGTGCTGGACCACAGCTGGTTCTGGGGTGTTTTAGGGTAGGTGCCGGACCACAGCTGGTTCTGGGGTGTTTTAGGGTAGGTGCCGGACCACAGCTGGTTCTGGGGTGTTTTAGGGTAGGTGCCGGACCACAGCTGGTTCTGGGGTGTTTTAGGGTAGGTGCTGGACCACAGCTGGTTCTGGGGTGTTTTAGGGTAGGTGCCGGACCACAGCTGGTTCTGGGGTGTTTTAGGGTAGGTGCTGGACCACAGCTGGTTCTGGGGTGTTTTAGGCTAGGTGCCGGACCACAGCTGGTTCTGGGGTGTTTTAGGCTAGGTGCTGGACCACAGCTGGTTCTGGGGTGTTTTAGGGTAGGTGCCGGACCACAGCTGGTTCTGGGGTGTTTTAGGGTAGGTGCTGGACCACAGCTGGTTCTGGGGTGTTTTAGGGTAGGAGCCGGACAACAGCTGGTTCTGGGGTGTTTTAGGGTAGGTGCCGGACCACAGCTGGTTCTGGGGTGTTTTAGGGTAGGAGCCGGACCACAGCTGGTTCTGGGGTGTTTTAGGGTACTGTAGGTGCTGGACCACAGCTGGTTCTGGGGTGTTTTAGGGTAGGTGCCGGACCACAGCTGGTCCTGGCGTGTTTTAGGGTAGGTGCCGGACCACAGCTGGTTCTGGGGTGTTTTAGGGTAGGTGCTGGACCACAGCTGGTTCTGGCGTGTTTTAGGGTAGGTGCCGGACCACAGCTGGTTCTGGCGTGTTTTAGGGTAGGTGCCGGTGCTGGGTTCTGGTGGCTCACAGGTGGGACATGTGTTGGGAGAGCCGGTCACGCGTGACACGGTAAAAGAGCTCACCAGTAGCATGTGTAGACGCACGGCTGTTCTGTGTGGACAGACTTCATTATAATTTAGATGTTCTGTGGTATTTCTGGAGATAGAAAGAGTTGAGTTGCGATTTTTACCATGATAAAAGAGAAACAAAGACAAGCATAGAAACTATGACAAGAATTCAATCCAACCTAATTGAGAAATGCTTACAATTACATTACATTACTAATACTAACTGCTTCCCATGCACACACATCTACATCTGGAAACTAAACACGAGAGGAGAAATGTACCTGCTGTAGTTGGAATAGGTTTTCACATGACTCAAAACCACCACATTTGAATTTGCCCATTTCAAAAAGAGCTATTGTCTAAATCCCCCCCGGCAGGTTAGCCTGAATGCCAGGCTAACACAAAGACCCTGTTTGAGGGAGAAATTCCTTGTTCTTTCTTCTCGAGGAGGAGCAGTGGGAGGTAGCTTCTTCTTTTTTTTACAACAAAGTAAGGTTCTTTCTCCCTCAGTGAAATCGGTCCCTCAGAAGTGTAAAGTCAGGGGCGCCCCGGTAGCTCAATGGGTTGGGGCGCTTACCATGTAAAGTGGGTTCGAATCCGGCCCACGCCCTTTGCTGCATGTCTTCCCCTCTCTCTCTCTCTCTCTCTCTCTCTCTCTCTCCCACCTTTCCTGTCTGTCACCTACACTGTCCTATATAATAAAGCAGAAATGCCTTAAAAAATATCTTTAAAAAGTGTGAAGTCACAGGAGGAGCGTGAGCTAGCGAGGATTATGCTAACATGCGCCTGTGGAACAATAGTACCTCCTCAGAACTACATCGCCCAGGGAGACCCTCCTCAGAACTACATCGCCCAGGGAGACGGCGTCATGATATCACAGCACAAGGGCTTAACTCCAATGAGCTGGGGCTTTGAGGGATTAGTCCAGTCACAAAGAGCGCCCAAATCCTAATTGATTTTTTGGGCTCTCATCATCACACAGTGGATAAATCCAGTGCACACCTGTGTGTGGCCACGCCCCCGTGTCAATGAACATGAAAGGCACATTCAGTTTAAATTCTTTGTGTATTTTTGTCATATAAACACTTTTTTCTCACGTTCTGGATGTGTTCGTATGTACGCACGGTACTTACGTTCCCAAACCAGAGGAAGGCCCCCGCAAACCGCAGCCGAAACACGACGCATGGCGCTGTGTCCGGTTAGCCCCGCCCACAGGACAAGGTTCAAGGTTCAAGTTTATTTGTCTCCCTACGGAGAAATTCTTAATAGAGGTAGAGGCAGTGCTGCATTACAAAAAACAAGAATAGCAAACTAGACATTAACGTGACCCGAGTACAGTGCATAGTTCCCTGTTACCCTACAGTATATACATAGGACGCGAGTCTGAATTGAATAGGTCATTCCATGATTGTTATGTCCACTTTTAATTTCACGTTGGATCATTTTCAGCAGCCATTTGTTGCCAGCTCTGTGTCTCTTTTGATTCTTAATTGACCAGGTGCCTTTGCGCATTAATAGAGAAGGGTATCCCGTGGCAACGAGAGGCAAAGTTCAGCAGAGGCCGATGGGTGTGGCGGGATTTTAATGACGATTTGGTCTTTGGTGAGACAGAGAGAGAGCATCTCTTTTCTTTGGTCTTTGGTGAGAGGTAGAGAGAGAGAGAGAGAGAGAGAGAGAGAGAGAGAGAGAGAGAGAGAGAGCATCTCTTATCTTTGGTCTTTGGTGAGAGAGAGAGAGAGAGAGAGAGGGAGAGAGAGAGAGAGAGAGCATCTCTTATCTTTGGTCTTTGGTGAGAGAGAGAGAGAGAGAGAGAGAGAGAGAGAGAGAGAGAGAGAGAGAGAGAGCATCTCTTATGATGTCAACAAGCCAGAAGCAACAGTATACATGCTGTCCCCCACCCATGATTCAGGTGCCTTTGTGGTAACGGAGTGGGAAACGTGATATTCTCTTCATGAACATCAAATCAAACTTTATTTGTATAGAGCATTTCATACACATCATGCTTTGAATACAGAGAACAATTTAAGTGTTATTAATTTAACGTGCATAGTATTCAACACCTGGAGCTCTAAGAACTCAAGTGTGAAAAGTAGCAGGGCTGTTTTTGGTTTTGTACGGCATTTGCACTTTCAGGCCTTTGGTAAAATGGTAAAAAATGGCACTTATATAGCATTCACCCATTCACGCACACATACACACATGCAAGGTGCTAGCCTGCTTATTGGGAGCAATTGGAGGTTCAGTGTCTTGCTCGGTTTCATTCTCCGTTTGTCGAGAGACAAAATGGTCGTTCTGTCTACAGCGTGTTGTTCACAGTGCATCTGAACATTGATTTCCACAGTACGGTTTCGCAGAGCTGAATGAAATTCGCATGTGATGGTTAACAGAACTCATCCTGCCTCTATTGCGAGTGGGTCCATACATGCAGTACGATCGCGGATGGCGTTTGCTCGGATGACAACTGTACAACAACTGTTGGAAGGGTAGACGTAAATAAGATTATAGCTTCATGCCTTTTTTGGTTTCGGTTATTTTATGATTGCTTTAATATTGTTGTAAGACTGTATTGTTTATGTATGTATGTATTATTGGTTTGAAATAACTGAAACGAAATAAACTTTCATTCATTCAGTCATTCATTCATTCATTCATACAACCGATCCCCACAGACTCCCCACCTCAAGGCATGACTAACTTCTCCCTGGTTGGACACATGACTGAGCCATAATCTCTCTCTGATCTATCCACCAGGATCAAACTACCAGAACCATCTCAGCTATGTTGTGATCTTGTGATCTCACATGCTGTTTACATTCTCTACCGTGGAGAGAGGTCATGTGATCAGGGTCGCGAAGACCGGCTAGTGGATGTGTGCTATTAAAGTGCAAAAAATGTGATTTTTATATATAAAAGATGGGAGACTGCAGCTGTAGCCACCTCGGAGAAAAGGCTTTCATTCATGATGAAAATATGACTTTGCCACTGCTTCATTACCACAGAGGGACATGCATCATAGGTGGGGGACGACAGGTTTATTGTCGCATCTGACTTGTTTGTAATGTCAGAACGTGTGTGTGTGTGTCTGTGTGTGTGTGTGTGGGGGTGTGTGTGTGTGTGTGTGTGTGTGTGTGTGTGTGTGTGTGTGTGTGTTTTTTACACACAGGCTGACAGGTCAGTGACACACGAGAACATGGGCGGCAGTCACCCAGATGAGCGTGTGTGTGTATGTGTGTGCGTACGCACGCGTGTGTGTGTGAATTCTACCTATCATTCTGCCAAGTAGAGTACTTAACTTGCAGAGTATCTTTGCTGAAGAGGTAAACACTCAGAGTTCTGAGCGCTGTTGATTACATCATAGGAATCTGTCTTCATGGAATGGAATTACAGGCAGTTATGCCCGCTTGCACAAACCCTTACATAAGTTACTGTGCTCTAGTTCATGTGGTATACGAGGTCAGTGTTATGAAATCAGTTTTTGAAGTATCTACATAAAGTATGTGCCCTGAGTGGGGGTCAACATGTTGATCTTTCTCCCACAGATGCCCTTATGGCGGCACGTAGCTCAGGAGGTAGAGCAGCCGGCTGGGGATCACAAGGTCGCCGGCTCTCTCCCGGCAGTGTGCATCATCTTGAATTTGTTATCCCAATGTGCCTCAGTTTCACTTGATAACCAGTATATTATGCAACAGTGTTCTGTCTGTAGATGAGATATGGAATGACATAACTGAGTCAGTGAATAGCGTTGAGAGGGAGAGATGAGAGGCACAGGGAGGGGGGGGGGTGGGTGGACCACGCCTCCTGAATAGAGACTTACAATATGGACTGGGGAAAAAGCATATTTTCTCTAAATATTATTTCAATTTTCGAGATGTCAGTTGCGTGTGATGCCATCGAGTCTTTTAGCCTCCATTACTCGCTACAATGGGACACTTTTAAAAGCAGCTTTGGTTCGTTCTGTAAATCCAGGCTTGCGTGTGACACAGTGAAGTACTGTGACTGCTTACCGTGTAATCTGTCTTTAAATGGAACTATTCTCTCTGATCAATCAGTCTGGGGGGACCGTTGAGTGGTTACACAACGCGGACGCGTAATCCTCTGACCTTGTTCAGCCGCAGTCTGAGTGGGGCAGATCTGATTGGCTGGTCCGTATTGTGTCATAGCTGTGCTGTCCGGCTTACGTAACACCCCATCACTGTACGAGACCAGTTTCTCTTTATCCACACACACGCACGCACACACACACACACACACACGCACACACACACACACACACATTTCCAGAACTGTTAGCTAGCATGCCATCTCCTTACAGTGGGTCTGTATTTACATCAGTGTATTTATGTCTGTGTGTTTGTGTGTTTGTGTGTGTGTGTATGTGTGTACGTATGTGTGTACGTGTGTCTGTTGTCTTTGCTAGTGTGTAAATGTTTATGCTGTTTTACAGTAGCCATTAACAGCTATCAGTTAGTACTAGGAATTAGGAGCCATCTTAAAACTAGTCAAGATGAAGAGACTGTGGGGGCGCCCCAGTGGCTCAAAGGGTTGGGGCGCTTTCCTTGTGGAGGCTGGTCCTTGCCTCAGCGGTGTGGGTTCGAATCCGGCCCACGCCCTTTGCTGCGTGTTTTCCCCTCTCTCACTCCCACCTTTCCTGTCTGTCCTTACACTGTCTATCCCATTAAAGCAGAAATGCCTTTAAAAATATCTTTAAAAAAAAAAAAGATGAAGAGACTGTACGACTACTGCTGGACTCCACAGCTCAGGCCATGACCTTAAGACCCAAGACATAAGACCAGAGAGCTGGCGTCTAGCACACCATGCAATGCTGTGTGTGTGTGTGTGTGTGTGTGTGTGTGCGCGTGCGTGCATGTGTATCACATGCTTAATAACTGGTATTGAATGAAGTAGGATATTTAATAATCCTTGAAATGTTTGTTTGCCATTCATGTGTGCACTACAGGCATAATAGGCCTCCATTGCTTCTCTATGGTTGTCTTGAGAGGAGTGACTGCAGCTTATGTCAAATTGAGCGTTGGTTCATTTTGTTCGTCTCTCCTGAACTGAATGAGGCGGCAGAGGAAGTGCGGTGGGAAACATTTGTCACCGGAGGAAAAAGATTTATTGGATTCACTTGAGGAACTAGTGAACTGATGCATTTGTCAAGGTGAGGCTTTATGTGTTGACGACGCACAAATATTTATCTCTTCAGCTCCAGGTGTCGGTGGCACTATAAACTGTATGTCTTCATTTTGCCCTCAATGTTCCACTTCTTTTAAGAAGATCATGTTCAATTATACACAACGAACTGAAGGAGGCGGTCGTTTAGGGAGGAAAGGGATTTATGTATGATGGCAACAAACTAGCAATCTTACGTTACAAAAATGTTAAACATACATATACGTAATAGTTGAGTCTTGGAGCAAGAGTTTGACCATTGAGTGTTGGACAGCAGCTTGATTCACTGCCCTCCTCACCTCCTTAAATCCTTCTGACCCTTCTGTCTTTTACAAACAAACCATTGTTCTTTTTTTTCTGGCCGCGAACCACAACACAATCTCTTTGCCTCATAAAAATGAGTTGAGTTGACCTTCCTGTGTGAGTGTTTGTCTTCCGACTCAAAGGGGTGCTTTGACAGAACTATCTAGGGAACAGAGAAAATGTAGGGTACATGCGCTGTTCCCTGCAAATCAAGGTGAATTGTGGGTAATAAATAGTGGACTATATAGGGAACGAAAATTCCGTGGAGAATTCGGACACTACAAACAAAATGGCTGACACCCTATATAGTGCACTATATAGTGAATAGGGAGCGATTCCGAACACAGCTATAGTCATATTCATATCCATGGAGGGACAGCCCTTCCATTCCCGAGGTCGTATCGACTCCCTGCTCGTTTGACTGTGGCTCCAAATCGTTTTTTCTGTCAATGTTCTTGTTTGCATTAACACACCCCTCTCCCCGAATCCTGTAATCCAACAGGAAATGAAATGATCTTAGTGATTTACAGAGCCGTCTGGGCCTGGAAGACGGCGATGAACGGTTTAAGCTGATTAACCCTGAGGGGGGGAGGGTCTTTTATTCAGGCTAGACACCGGGGGGGGGGGGCATGGGTCTGCGCTGGGGATTGTCTTCATGTTGGAGGTATTGAGAGTCAGGTGACTGTTGAAGACGATGGATCGACATGGCTGGATTACAAACGGCAAAACGTGGACTCCATATGTCCTTATATAACTGCTTTTTAAGTCATGCCAAAGGCCATTTTCAGAAACGTTTTGCAGCAATTATTGGTAGTGCTCTCAAATGGCGTGGAAAGCGTTTTGGCCTCCCTTTTTAAGTTGTTCCTCCCATGATTCTCAGCAGTAGCGGCTGTTTTGAACGCAACCCCACTGAAAAGACAGTTTAACCCCTGAGGTACTGAACCGTATGTTCTTTAGACAATCACTGAACATTACTCTTCTGCAGATGTTTACAACTTTTGGAATTAGCTTTCAAGAAACAGCGCATTAACACAGACTTTCACAAAGGTATGGTTTATATGGTTTATGTGAATTTAGTGGCAGCATAATGAGCAGTCAGAAAGGCAGCGCTTGTATGGTTAGTGAAATGAGTTTAGGCAGCGATCCAGAACCGTGACTGGACTCATTTGACATCGTGACAGTGAACCGTTCAACATCAACCATAGATCCATTAACTCACATTGGAAACTGAACCAAAACAAACCCATTAACCGTATTTGTCGACTGGACTCCTTGATGATAGATTGATAGTGTTATTCTTATTTTATTGCTATGTTTATGTTAATCCAACAAGCATCCATGGTCTTCAAAAGCAAAGAAACACATTGAAATCACTGATACCAAAAGGTTTCTTAGTAACCATCTTATACTGTATCTTTCATCAACAGAAGAACCATGTTTAGTTTACTTACTCTAAATAACAGATACCAGCGGCTGTTCATAGAAAATTCTGATTATAGTTAGATTTATCACCATTAGAAAATAGACTGTTTTGTACTGTAGGTGAGGCAAAATAATCTGTGTTGCCTCAAGATTTTCTTTCCTTGCTTTATACGAGGGACATAGTTTATTTCATGTTTTATTCATGATAGTTTACCCAAGCCTGTGGCAAGAGATGGCTTTTTCAGTTAAGTGAGATTACATTTGTTAAAGGATACTACAGGATACGCCTGTGTAAATCTGCACAGTCTAGCATGACGGCTTTGGTGTTTACATGCGTCTCAAAGGCATTTGGAGAAAATGGATCTGGCTTGTAAATATTGAACCTCCATTTTGTCTTTATCTTGGTGGGCTCATGGTGTTTGCCTGTTCGGTGTGCTAAACATGTCTTTCAGTGCGTTACGTGTGTTGATGTAAAATGCTGTTGCCCTTGGAGACCAATCTAGCATTTTCCACATTCAGTAAAGACAAGGAAGACGCTAAGATAACCCTAGAACTGTGCCTGGGTGACTTTTACCTGATTAAGCCCATAGCCTTGATTCTTATGCTTATTTTG
>NC_140239.1:2143207-2192762 GCF_949987555.1 Borostomias antarcticus | reverse complement strand
CAGCCCGCTGGGCTTAGTGAGGCTTTTCAGCCTTGACCCCCCCCGCAGGCTCTGAACACACACACACACACACACACACACACAAACACAGACACGCACACACACACACAAACACAGGCACACACAAACACAGGCACACACAAACGCATGCGCACATAAACAAATACACACATTAACAAACGATGCACACATTTTTGCTTCCCTCTGGAATATGTAGGGGTGGGCCCTATGCCCACCCTCCCATTGCTCTCTGTAAAGCGCATTGTGTTTCCTGTGTATGAAATGCGCTATACAAATAAAGCTTTGAGTTGATTTGATTTGACAAATGCAGGCACACACACATGCAAGCAGTCACATATGTGCGCACCCGCACCCACCCACACACACACGCACACACACACACACACACACACACACACACACACACACACACACACACACACACACACACATCCATCATCTCCTCCCTACACACAGACCAGACTAGAGGCTCGTCCTTGCTGTCATCTCTCCAGGTCTGCTGGTGATCTATTGTGATCTATTGTGATCTATTGTGATATATTGTGTTCTATTGTTTGTCGTCGACTCAGGAACAAAGGCAGCTGGACCAGAGGTGCCGTTGTAGTGCTCAATTTAAAAGGCTCAGTTTAGCTGGAGGTTCTCCTCCTATGTAATACGTGTAATTCCAGTCAAAATGGAGGCGATATATTGTTCACAACATATCAGTGAACTCGCTTTGTCATATTTGGCCCTTACAGAAATGCAGATGTTGAAATGACCCCAAGAATATCTGCTGTGGTACGGTTCTACGTCTCATTGAACCACAACAACAACAACAACATTCCTGTAAACAAAAGGAGCTGGGGCTTGTGGGATATTTGAGCTGCCGTCCCATACACGGTTCCCATGGCAGTAAGGACACCGGCCTTCTCCAGGGTGTCGGTGACGCCGAGTGACGGTGTCCCCGCTGTGGAATGTGCGTCTGACGATGACGCGTAATCGGGACCCTCTAAAAGGGCAGCGTGCGGAAAAACAACAGCAATTCCTAGAAGAAGAGAACTATGTATAGAAATGGACCCCATTCTGAGGTGGCCCCTTCCAGTGCCTGTTATGTCACTCTGTTCCCAAGCACAGATGGACGGGGGGGGGGGGGGTGGGGGGGGGGTCTCTCGGGAGGAGGGGGGGGCTCTGGAGAAACAGGAGGTGTGTGTGTGTGGGGGGGGGGGGGGGGGGGGGGGGTGGAGTGCTGATTGGTCAAAACTCTTGTCTGGGTGTTGTCCCCTAAGGTTTCCTCTACTTCATCCAGTCACTTCTTGTCAACCGACCCCCCTCCCCCGTAGACACACACACACACACACACCCACACACACACACACCCACACACACCCACACACACACAGACACACACACACACACACACACACCCCTGCTTCCCAGCTGCTCAGGCTAATTATGTGCACTCCCAGACAAGGGGTGGGCGTTCCTGAAATGTTCCCACAGGTTTTGTTTTGGTGTTGTTTTTGAGCCCCCCCATGGGTTGATGGTTCATCTGAGACCCCCCATGGGTTGATGGTTCATCCCAGCGCCGTGGCAGGTTTACAGTAGCACCTGTGGTTTTGACTGGCCGCTGGCTGCTTCACAATCAACAGGGGGGACGATGTAACATATTGAGGCCATCTTTAAAAGCTGGAATGGACTGCAGCTGGGAACGATCCAGGTCTGATATCACAGATCGCTGAGCTGCTGCTCCCGTAGTGTTGGCAAGGCTGTTTTTTCAGGATGCACTGTGGAATCAGGTATATATAATATTCAACAGGATGCACTGTGGAATCAGGTATATATAATATTCAACAGGATTCACTGTGGAATCAGGTATATATAATATTCAACAGGATTCACTGTGGAATCAGGTATATATAATATTCAACAGGATGCACTGTGGAATCAGGTATATATAATATTCAACAGGATGCACTGTGGAATCAGGTATATATAATATTCAACAGGATGCACTGTGGAATCAGGTATATATAATATTCAACAAATCAAATAAATGAATAAGGGGCCAATAGGATTCAGTGTTTTACAGCTCCAGACAGTGGAGTCACAGATGGGCAGTGTCTGTCTCTACCCATCGATTGATGGTGTGTGTGTGTGTGTGTGTGTGTGTGTGCGTGTGTGTGTGTGTGTGTGTGAGGGGCCCCAAACAAATCAGAATTGTTGGGCTCGATCCTGTTTACTGGAGGGTTAAAAGAACAGTATGTACACTTGTCAGACACACACACACACACACACACACACACACACACACACACACACACACACACACACACACACACACACACACACACACACACACACAGCATCTACACTCACATGCATACTTAGAAGCAGCAGTCCCATGACTGCATCCTGTTTTTGCTCTCTGAAGGAACATGATGCTAGTGTTCCAGCCAGTGTGTCAAATACCCATGGGCCATCAGGGTGTGTGTGTATTACATAATACATTTTACGCTGCATTAGTCATTTAGCAGATACTTTTATCCAAAGCGACTTACAACAATTGCATTTTACGTAGGTAGTCAGTGTGATCTCACAAGTGCATATTAATAGCACATACTACTATTACTGTAAGGTGCTCAACTGCTATTTTCATTGCCAAGTACTTTGTGAACAATATACACTGCTCAGAGTCAGTTAAAGAATGAACATGAACATTATCCACTTGTACATGCAGTCAATATTAACTAGTGTTATGCTGAAGTCTTACACAGACTCAATATACCTGTACAGGATCTCATGGATGCAAGCTAAGGCAATCAACTAGATAAAATGATGTTTTCGTTCTGATTAAGTTTAGCAAGTAATGAACTTTGCTTTCTCTTTGACATTTTACTGAGTAATTCCATATTTTCAGGGCTTAATTTGTGAATCAGAAGGTCCCTGAACAGTTTTAGCGTTGTCCTTGGCCGATTCTATCCGTTGCCAAGCAACAGAACACAACAGGCATAGGCCGCTTCCTCCACAGAAAAGGTGAAATATTTTCAACTTTTCGCCGCTGATAAAACACAAGATGCTTCGCTTCGGTAGAGCAGTGCGCCGTACGGCGTTGCTCCCTAGACAACAATGAAAAGCAACACGCAAACACATGTGAACGCACCCTCAGACAGGGGGCCAGCAACACTGCGTCCAGAATAGGCAAGCAAGCCATTCACAAGTAACTTCAATGGGAAATAAAAGAATGACAGAATAGATAACATTAAATATTAAACACAATTTATTTTTAACATTTTGATAATTAGCCTACAAACGAGGTGCCGGATCCAATCCAATTTTGAATCATGAATACTGGACATATAAGCTTTTAATATGCATTTTTAAAGATTTTTCCCGAGACCCCCTCCCCAGAATTTTGCTGTTGAAACTTTCAGGAGGTGTGAGTCCAGGGGTCTCTGACCCCCCAGGCTGGTCTAACCTGCTTGGCCATCTGTCTCCAGGCACCTGCAGGGAGGTAGTACAGGTCTGAGAACACAAGAGGGACATCAGCGTTTCACTGACTGTGTAGCTGAACAAGCACTTTTCAGTAAATCAGGACATCTGTGTCTACATTCATCAGAAAGATAGCATAGATATTAGGCTACATCAATCAATCAATCAATCAATCAAGGCTTCATTTGTATAGCGCATTTCATACCCAGAGGCAACACAATGCGCTTTACAGAGAACAAGGGAGGTGGGCATACGACCCACCCCTACATATTCCTCTACATCAGGACAGCAACTGTGTCTACATTCATCAGAAAAATAACATTCCGTCGTTTTTTCGAACCCAGACACTGCTCATCTTCATTGAGGGGGTATTGGATAGACATGAAAAGTGCTTTGTTTGACTTCTCTTTCATGTATTTTCTTGGGAGAGAAAGACCGTAGTCATGTGACTTTTTCTTTTTGATGTTTTGTTTGTTAGATCTCCCTGCCCAAGACATAATGCCTGGTGATATACTGAAAGATAAAAACACAGAGGTCAAAGTGTTCTCTTTTATCATTTGGACTAATCAGAACACAGACCTCCCGCTCTGGTCGAGGTTATATCAGGAGAGGTGAACTTGGGTTCCTCTGTTTACAGTAAAGCTCTGTGGATTTCTGGGTTACTGAGTTCCTTCAAAGTCTTGTGATGCGAGAGGAGGTGTCCTCTTCTTGGAGATCAAGAATGAGAATCGATAGGGTTGAGCTCGACTCTGTTTTTACTCAATTCAAGACTTAGGAAGTGAGTTTAAGTTAAAATGTAAAACAGTGAATGACTTTGGATAGAAAAAAACTCATCGCCAGTCTATAGCATAATCATTTGAAGTAGTGCATTGCTATTCCAGAGTACAAATTTCAATTTAAATGGAAGTGAAACAACTGACCCCAACCTGACCTCACGTTTACGGCTATTCTTCCAAAGACGCTCACCACATTTTAAAATGCACCGCTTTGAATCCAGGAGAATGGATCAACCTATAAACTGTACATTTACAGGAGATCGGTCCGGAACATTCCAGGTCTATTGGAACCAGCATTGTTTCCACGTGGTTTCTATCAGACATGTTATTGTGTCTGACTCTGATCGACACACCGGGGGGGGGGGCTGGCCGGGGTCGAGGGGGGGGGGTTGGCCTGGGCTTCCTCCTCTTGTGTGGTCAGTGTCAGTTTACCAGAAGTAATGCGCCTCTCGTCTACGTTGAAAAAACAGACGGGAGAGTTTGGCATACCTCGGACACCCAAGGGGGTTGCCATGGTGAATTAGGTGTGTCCGCATTCCTGAGAATTCCAGAGACATGGATCCAGAGGGAGGGGGCGGGGAGGGGGGTGGGGGGGTAGGGGCTTGACATTTGGATTTGGGGAGCTGAGGGGGTAGGGGTCTGGAATCTGGAAGGGGTCTGAAAATCTGGAATGATTTACAGAGGAAGAGTTAAAGGAGAATTCCACCCTAGAACAACATTAGGCTCAACAACTAGACCCACAAAACAATAAAGAAAAATGTGGTTTCCTTGACTATAGTTGCTCCATGTAAACAAAGCATGTTCACAACGTTTGCACGTCCGGGGATTCACCGCGTCGAACCCGCCAGTGCAGGTAAATCCTTGATTCCACAAATTGCACAGTATTTTGGCGTTGTCAGTGTTTTTCTTCATTAGTAAATATAGCTAGATACAGGGTCTGACAAATGTTCTGAGTGACAAATGTTCGCTCGGGAGATAATGACGGCTATCGCTGTTGTTCTGCCGAATTCCGACTCCGTTCGCCTCCTCCCAATAGCTCAGTTTCGCGCAATGCATGCTGGTCAATTGAGTCCTTCAAAATAACAACCCCTGTAACCACCACATTCAGTTTATTGAACTTATTACTAAAAAATAATGAAATTTTCTGGTTTGGTTTAAGAAAATTGTAAACAAGACACATATTAGATGTGTTTAGAGGCTACAAAATCATAGACTTGAATTCCCCTTTAAAGTTGAACACCATTTGAAGAGGGATCGGGAAGCAAATGGAACTCTATGTCCCACCCTGGGAAAAAAAACACTCACCTCATTCACAAAAGACCAGTTGAAACTCACTGACCCAGTCATTCGACCTCTGACCTCCATGGCGAATCCACACTGTAAACGAAGGGCAGAGAATCATTCATACATTCATTCGATCAATCCATCAGCTGTCTTTGACTCCTCTTTCTAACCATGTGATGTATCCAGTAAATTATAACTCTGGCTTATCAACGGCTAGTGGGCAATTTCTCACCAGACCAGACAACCATTCTTTTGCTCAATCAATGTTAACAATAGCTGGTGCTTCTGCAATACAACCTAGTTGGGATGCATTGGCTTGGAGGCAAGGGGATTTTGACTATTTCAACAGGACAAAAAGCGAATATTTAATGTCTTTGTTTTGGTTTTCGCTTCAGTTTCTGTCTGGAGTGCCTGAGTCTAACAAAAGGTGAGGAATTCAAGTTGGAAATCCCCAAATAGTAACATGGAACTACAGAGAAGTGTGACTCATAGACTGCTTGGAAGTCGTGTTTGTCATGTAAGGAGTCTTTATTTAGCTGTGCCCTACGGCCGTAGCAGATCGGTGAATACAGTAAGGGAAGCCCAATACTGTAAGGGAAGCCCAATACTGTAAGGGAAGCCCAATACTGTAAGGGAAGTCCGATACTGAATGCTGAACATTTTCTTGAACTTCTGCATGGTTTGGTGAGGCAGCTGTCTCCAGTGATTGGACTGGATTGCATGTGTTCTTTGGATCAAAATACTGCGGCTTCACAAAGACTATGATCAAGATAAACCATCATGGCTTCCCCTCTGTAGTGGGTTTTCATAGCATATGTGCCTCAAATTGATGTTTTTTTTCTAAAAGCATGGAGCGGATCTGAGTCTTCTCTGTATGCGTCGCATCATTGAGTTCAAATGGTCCACTGTGGGTTCGCTAGTGGTTAAAATGGCCGCCGCAAATTGGCAGATGCTATAAAAGTAGGGCAGAATTAGAGGGCGCAGCGAGGCACGCCACCACGTGTTCTGTAATTGGAGCGAGCGAATGAGATCTGAGGGCTGTCTTTGAAAACGGGCAGTCCTGCGCCCGCGTGGTCGCTCGCGCTCTGAGGACCGCTGGTTCCTGTCTCATAAATGACAGGTGGTGACCAGTCAGGCCTTGTAGGGGTTGGATCCCTCCCTGATCCATATGCAGCAGTGGAGCGGGCAGCTGCATAACATCATAACATCTATAACATAAGAACATCTAGAACATCTGTCTATAACATCTATAACATAAGAACATCTAGAACATCTGTCTATAACATCATAACATTTATAACATCTGTCTATAACATCTATAACATCTAGAACATCTAGATCATCTGTCTATAACATTAGAACATCTATAACATCTGTCTATAACATCATAACATTTATAACATCTGTCTATAACATCTATAACATCTAGAACATTAGAACATCTAGAACATCTAGAACATCTGTCTATAACATCATAACATTTATAACATCTGTCTATAACATCTAGAACATTAGAACATCTAGAACATCTGTCTATAACATCATAACATTTATAACATCTGTCTATAACATCATAACATCTATAACATATGTCTATAACATCATAACATTTATAACATCTGTCTATAACATCATAACATTTATAACATCTGTCTATAACATCATAACATCTATAACATCTATAACATTAGAACATCTATAACATCTGTCTATAACATCATAACATTTATAACATCTGTCTATAACATCATAACATCTATAACATCTATAACATTAGAACATCTATAACATCTGTCTATACCATCATAACATCTATAACATCTATAACATTAGAACATCTATAACATCTGTCTATAACATCATAACATTTATAACATCTGTCTATAACATCATAACATCTATAACATCTATAACATTAGAACATCTGTAACATCTGTCTATAACATCATAACATCTATAGGGGGCAGGCAAGCAGAGTGCACGTCACCTGGACGTCTGTCCTCTGGTAATACTATCTGCTGGTACGGTCCTTAAACCTGACAGATTTGGCGAGTGTGTGTGCACTGGGTTGGGCCAACGAGGCCGTCAGTAGACCCACATTAGTTGTGGCTATCACATACATTATATCTGGGAATATATACAGTATATATATATATCTCATGTGGGTGTTTGGGAAATGTCACCTTGTAAACAAATGCAGGTGTGCAGGAACGCAGTATTTTGTGCAAAAGTGAACCTGTAGGGGGCGCCAAATTGAAAAAATACCACATCCTACGTTGGGCTGCTTTAATGGTCCTCACAATACTGTTTAATTATAACTCCAGATTTGTCAACATGGAATAATGTAATTCTAGCCCATATTGTCCATACATAATTGCTAAGTTGAATGCTTACTGTATAAATTAAACTGCTTTAAAAAAAAGAAGTTGTCTTTATATTTCAAGAGAAGAGCACATGACCAAAAAAGTCATTCTGGAATACTTGTTTTGAAGAACAAAACATGTTTTGAGTGTCCAGGGGGTGGAGGTTGTGTACTGTAGCCAGAGTTGCCCTTAGCTGTTCAGGAACATGAAAGAGAAAAGAAGACGCGCTAGACAAAAGCATCTCTCTCTCTCTCTCTCTCTCTCTCTCACGTGCGCATATTCCTGTGCACATTCATGCGCATACAGTTGCATGACGTGCGTGTGTGCGAGTACAGTAGCCCACATGTGTGCCTGCAAGCCTGTGTGTGTGTGTGTGTTCATGTGTGATGTCCCATAGTTTGGCCATCCCAGAGGTGTGTGAGTAATGAGTTGAGTGTCCAGTGGAGTGTCTACCCCCCCCCCCCAGCCCACCCCAGCCCACCCCAGCCCCGCCCAATCCCCTGTACCTGGCTGTCCTGTGGGGGGTTCAGCGCGCTACCTAGTGCTGTGTGGACTAGCCACGCCCTCTCCCACTACTGCGATGCTGAACTGCTACTCAGTACAAATATCTCCTGTAAATGTACAGTTTATAGGTTGATCCATTCTCCTGGATTCAAAGCGGCGCATTTCAAAAATGTTGTGAGCGTTAAATGTTGTGTTAGCTGCACTCAGGACTAGGCTGGGTATCGATTTGCATTTCAAGTATCGATTCGATTCCGATTCACAAGGTTTAGAATCGATTATCACGATTCAATTCGATTCAATATCGATTCGGTTAGTGTTACTAAAACCTGTTTTTTTTAGCTGTGACCTTAATTACATGACTGCCAAGTTATGCAACACATCAATACTAGGGCTGGGTATCGATACTGATTTCCAAAACTGAATGAATGAATCATTGAATGAATTAATGAACTATCCATTCCTTCATTTATTCCTTCATTAAATAAAAGATTGATTTTGGGATTCATGAATCGATTCTGAATCGATTCTGAATCATTGTATTTTTTTTTTAACCCAGCCCTACTCAGGACTCGTCTAATGAGCGTGTGTGTGGATGAGAGGCTGGTAGGAGGCAGGGAGAGAGATGGAGGAGGCAGGGAGAGAGATGGAGGAGGCAGGGTGAGAGATGGAGGAGGCGGGGAGAGAGATGGAGGAGGCAGGGAGAGAGATAGAGGAGGCAGGGAGAGAGATGGAGGAGGCAGGGAAGGGGATGGAGGAGGCAGGGAGAGAGATGGAGGAGGCAGGGAGAAAGATGGAGGAGGCAGGGAGAGAGATGGAGGAGGCGGGGAGAGGGATGGAGGAGGCGGGGAGAGAGATGGAGGAGGCAGGGAGAGAGATAGAGGAGTCAGGGAAAGAGATGGAGGAGGCAGGGAGAGAGATAGCGGGGAGAGAGATGGAGGAGGCGGGGAGAGAGATGGAGGAGGCAGGGAGAGAGATGGAGGAGGCGGGGAGAGAGATGGAGGAGGCAGGGAGAGAGATGGAGGAGGCGGGGAAGGGGATGGAGGAGGCAGGGAGAGAGATGGAGGAGGCGGGGAAGGGGATGGAGGAGGCAGGCAGTTTCTGGTTCAGTTCCACAGAAGGTGCATTTAATATCTATGTCAATAAATTTGACAAAGTCAGCATGGTGGCTGTCTACTGGATCTGATCTCATCTCATGTACTGGACGCTTCAGTGACGCCATTGTCCCCTCGGTGACATCACGACCAAACTCTGAAACCGGAAGAGAGGATTCGTGCTCAGCTTGTTTACTTGTTTCCCAAAAGCAAAGATGAATCCTCAAATCATCAACTCCACCAACTCCGTCACCACCTCCACGAAACGTAAGTGTTATAAAAGGGTGACAGTGTGTTTTTATCGTCATCGTTCTTGCAGAGATCGCTTTGTATTGGCTCGCTGAAGCTAGACAGTTAGCCTAGTAGCGCGTTAGCTTGCGAGAAAGTTATGCTAGCTAACGTTAGCTGACTAGTTAGCTAGTATTGCTATTGGCTAGCATAGCATAGCATTGTCAGCAGTGTCCCCAAACCTTGGTACACATGTAAAAGTGTCGCCTTGACTGTCAGGTAGTTAGTTAAAGTAACTGAGCTACTGACTAACCACTTTTTCATGCTAGCTAACGTTAGCCTCCAGTCAATTTGATAGGTAGCTGGCTAGCTAGCCGCTCGAGCGTGATGCTAAGCTAAGCTAACAGCCCTGACCAACTGTCATGATGTGACAGAGCCAAACTGTGATTTCTCAACTGTCATGATGAGTGACAGAGCCAAACTGTGATTTCCCAACTGTCATGATGAGTGACAGAGCCACACTGTGATTTCTCAACTGTCATGATAAGTGACAGAGCCAAACTGTGATTTCCCAACTGTCATGATGTGACAGAGCCAAACTGTGATTTCCCAACTGTCATGATGAGTGACAGAGCCAAACTGTGATTTCTCAACTGTCATGATAAGTGACAGAGCCAAACTGTGATTTCTCAACTGTCATGATAAGTGACAGAGCCAAACTGTGATTTCTCAACTGTCATGATAAGTGACAGAGCCAAACTGTGATTTCTCAACTGTCATGATAAGTGACAGAGCCAAACTGTGATTTCTCAACTGTCATGATGAGTGACAGAGCCACACTGTGATTTCTCAACTGTCATGATGTGACAGAGCCAAACTGTGATTTCTCAACTGTCATGATGAGTGACAGAGCCACACTGTGATTTCTCAACTGTCATGATAAGTGACAGAGCCACACTGGGATTTCAGAAGCGGGGTCTTTACCTTGACGAAGTTAGTTGTCTAATTGCACGGTCAAGGTCTAGTGTGCAATGGAAAACGAACCGCTCAGTGTTGCAGATAAAGTGCATGTTTTTACCTGTGGAGAAAAGAAACATTTAAAAAGTTGAGAGCCATTCATCATTTCAGAATAGTGTCCAACAGAGGTGGGTCTGGCTGATATGAGGGAGTTTAAGGGACTTAAATGTAGTAATGTAATTGTAATGGTAATGTAGGCTAACACCAGTTAAACCTGAACGTTGTGCAAGTAGAAGGAAAATTAAATGTAACTATAACCTATTGTTCATTAGGGATTTAACGTGTATGCCACTGACACACATGCTTATTTGGTGACTAATGTTCATGACCGGGATGCATAAAGTGCTCATTGTCTTTAATGTAATTCTAATTAGATCTAGCTGATATGGGTAGGACCCCAGGTCCTTATATAAATCATAAATCAAACCTCATATATCAGATTCGCCCAGACCCTCAATGTTTTTAAATCTTTACTGAAGACCCACTTTTTCTCCCTGGCCTTCAATTCTAGTAGAGCATGACTCCCAGGCTGGTGTGTGTATTGTTGTCTTTGTGGGTATTGTTGTGTTTGCGTGTATGGTTGTGTCTTTGTTATGGTTGTGTCTTTGTTATGGTTGTGTCTTTGTTTATTTCTCACTTACCTGTACAGCACTTTGGTCGATTTTAGTCATTTTAAACATGCTTTATAAATAGAGTGAGAGTTGAGAGAGCGTTGTGTCCACCTTTATAAATAAAGTTGAGAGTTGAGAGAGCGTTGTGTCCACCTTTATAAATAAAGTTGAGTTGAGAGCGTTGTGTCCACCTTTAGAAATAAAGTTGAGTTGAGAGTGTTGTGTCCACCTTTATAAATAAAGTTGAGAGTTGAGAGAGCGTTGTGTCCACCTTTATAAATAAAGTTGAGTTGAGAGTGTTGTGTCCACCCTCACGCAGGTAAGCGCGAGGCGGAGCGCTCTATGAACTGGACGGTGGAGGAGACGCAGGTGCTGCTGTGCGCCTGGAGCGACCAGCGTGTCCAGAAGAGCCTGGCGGAGAACCTGCGGAACCGCCACGTGTTCAAGCACCTGTCGGCGCGCATGAGTGACATGGGCTTCGCCCGCAGCCCCCACCAGTGCCGGCTGCGCGTCAAGACTCTCAAGGCCAACTACGTGAGGGCGCGCGTGCTGAAGAGTGTGGATGGGGCCCAACCCTGCAGCTTCAGGTACTGTAGGGAGGGAACGCTGGGAGAGAGAGGGAGCCTTGAGGGAGAGAGAGAGAGAGAGAGAGAGAGAGAGAGGAGCCTTGAGGGAGAGAGAGAGAGAGGAGCCTTGAGGGAGAGAGAGAGAGAGAGAGAGAGAGGAGCCTTGAGGGAGGGAGAGAGAGAGAGAGGAGCCTTGAGGGAGAGAGAGAGAGAGAGAGAGAGAGAGGAGCCTTGAGGGAGGGAGAGAGAGAGAGAGGAGCCTTGAGGGAGAGAGAGAGAGAGAGAGGAGCCTTGAGGGAGAGAGAGAGAGAGAGAGAGAGAGAGGAGCCTTGAGGGAGGGAGAGAGAGAGAGAGGAGCCTTGAGGGAGAGAGAGAGAGAGAGAGGAGCCTTGAGGGAGAGAGAGAGAGGAGCCTTGAGGGAGAGAGAGAGAGAGAGAGAGAGAGAGAGAGAGGAGCCTTGAGGGAGAGAGAGGAGCTTTGAGCACTTTTTATGTTTTATGTTTGTTTACTGTCTGTTGTTTCGAAATGTGTTAAAGGAGTAGTAAAGGGAAAATGCATGTTTAGCCCTGTTTCAAGGTTACTTATGATCATATACAATGGTTCAGATCATCAAAACGTTGACAAAGCTAGCATTTTCGAGAAAGTTGATAATTGCTCTACCACTGATTTGGTCATACAATGGATGTGGATGGGCATCTTGAAAAATCATTCAAAAACATGTTAAACTCAATTTTAAAGACAAGAAACTAAATTTTTTTGGCTTCCCCCTGGAGTATGTAGGGATGGGACCTATGCCCAACCCCCATTGCTCTCTGTGAAGCGCATTGTGTTACCTCTGTGTATGAAATGTGCTATACAAATAAAGTTTGATTTGATTTGATTTGAGGTACTACGCCGAAATGGACGCCGTGCTGGGAAGGAAGGCCACGGAGGGGATGGGAGGAGGAGGAGGAGGAGGAGGCGTTTGCCTCCTAGGCTCGGCGACGGAGTCGGGAGGACATCATTTGGGCTTTTTGGAGGAGCCGGAGGGCGGCCATTTTGATGATTCTGTGGACGAGACTGTTCGAGGGGTTATTGGCTCTGCGATGGGGGCAGGAGGACGTCTGCTGGGGCATCTGGGGCATCTGGGGGCGGAGATCAAGGTGGAGGAGGACCGGGACGCCTCCACCGACGAGTTTGAGTTCAGCACGGCGGGGTTCACGCACATCCTGGGGCCCAGGAGACAGAGGGTCATCCTACGAGACTCTCTGATCCCGCCCAGACCCCTCGGTGAGTTGACTATTATGTTCATTTACTTGCATCACGCATCGATAGAGAAACCATTTTCTAATAAGGATATACCTCAAACCTTAGCTGTGTTGGGAATCGCTCCCTCGTTCCCTCACTCCCTATTCCCTAGGGTTCACCATGTAGTGAACTACCTAGGGAACGGAGAAAATGTAGGGTACATGCGCTGTTCCCTGCAAATCAAGGTGAATTGTGGGTAATAAATAGTGGACTATATAGGGAACGAGATTTCCGTGGAGAATTCGGACACTACAAACAAAATGGCTGACGCACTATATAGTGAATAGGGAGCGATTCCGAACACGGCTCTTGTGTGATTTTCTGGTAATCCTCTCCAACGCCTCCCTGTCTCTGGTACAGGTGCCCAGGTGGAGGACGACCTCAGCTCCGAAGACCCCTCCCCTCTCCCGCCACCGCAGCCCGCCTCCCCTGTCCCTCCATCTCCACCCCTGGACCCCGACCCCGACCTGGGCGCCGCCCCCACCGACAACAACAACAACATTAACAGCGGCGGCGGCGCCCCCCCCCAGTCTCAGCCGCGCTCCCTGGAGCCGGCGCTCAAACACCTGGCCGACTGCTTCCAGAGCCTGGTGTCGGAGTCGCGGCGCCTGCTGGTGCAGCTGGAGGGCCAGAGGCAGGAGCAGGGCCGCTGGCACCGGGAGCTGCTGGCCCAGTGGCTGGAGAGGGAGGAGCATCGGCAGAGGGAGGCGGCCGACCGCGAGGAGAGGAGGGAGAGGGCCCGCATGGAGCACGAGATCCGCGTGCTCCGCCTCCTCACCGGCCTGGCCCAGCGCACGCCGCCTACAACGCCGCCGACGCCGCGACCGGGCTGCCGCTGCAGCGGGGAGGAGCCCACGGGCGAGGCCTCGGCCAATCAGGGACGTGAGAACAAGGAGGAGGAGGATGAGGATGGTGACGGGGGTAAATCGACGGCCTTATAGATGCGGGCGGATGTGGCGCCACTGACCGATAACTCGGACGAGACGAGATGAGTCGGCAGGAACGTTTTGCTCCTTGTTTTTCGTGTGTCGGTGAACATTCCTTTTCTATGTTTTTCACTATTCTACTAGGGAGAGGAATTACACTGATTCCTTGAGAAGAACGTGTCGGCGCTCACAGAAGTTGAATATGATCAGTATATTATGCTTTATTATTATATAGATCCCCTTTTTTATATGTACTAATAAAGTATATTGGCATGTCGATGGTAATAACATGACTACTCTTTATTGTATATTTGGATCTCACAACTGGAGACTCATTTTCTAGAAATCAATCATCCAAATTATGGTCAGAACTCCAAATCCTTGAAATTACAGCAGGCTTAGTTAAACTAACATCTAGACTCCTCCTAGTTTGAGCATGATGCTGGAAGCTTAGTTCACGCTGTGTTGTCAAAGGCCCAAACCAGGACTCCAACAGCCTCTGATGGAGAAATACATTTCCAATATAAAATTGTGCTACAGGTATGCTACTTATGTAATTAAAAAATGTGTTTGGGCACTATTTTGTTCCCTGAGACTTGAATAACATGTATTTGTTGAAACTTTTGAAGTCTAGCTTTTTTCCCCCAGACGATTGAGATGCGTTCCACCAGAGAAGGTGTTGACAGAGCTGTTAGCTCACTGCAGCGCTCAGGAAGTCATCTCTGGCTCAGGTCTTTCACATGTTAAGCTGAGATGCTTGACGCCTCGTTGAACAGGCTGGGATGAGGGCCACATTTACCTGATCACCAGGGAGCGTCTGCAAGGTGTGAAGATTCAAATTAAAACAGACTCGGCGCTTCCCGCTCCTCAATATTCACCTTATTGAATGTTTCAAAATCAAAACACTTCATAATTGAACTGGTCAAACCTGAAATCCTGCATTTTTAACATCACACGTTGTGTAACTATGCTGTTAAACTCGTCCAAGGAGGTCACTTCAAAGCAGGGGGAAAGATGGAATACCACAAATCATTCTGAATGCCAGATTATGTAATACTGAGTACAGTAGAGCTCAAGTGATTTTCTGTTATTATGCTGCTGTAATACTGTATCCACTGAGCAGTAGCCCGTTTCCTGTTTCAACCCTTGAGCAGACAACCGTCTGCCTGAACTGATTCTGGCATTTGTGATCAGGAGAGAGAGGGGGGGGGGATTGGTGGTCAGGAATTCAATTTCTATACTGGTTGTCCACTAAAACATAGTGGTTAGCCGATGTTCGATGAGGTTGGACCCTGTTAGCATGAGGGAGGGATGATTTCTAGTGTAGATACATGTATGAACTGATACTAGTTACAGGTTACATATCATAACTATCAGTGCACTATCAAGTCAAGTGTGTTTATAAGTCTCTTAGTAGGCTAGTATTACATTGACTATGGGGATGTACTGTATTATAAGTAGGCTACTTAATTGTTGGCTGACATAAAACGCCCTCACTACTACTACGTTGCTTTTATTTATTTTTTTATTTTTAAACTCTGAAAAAAATCTTTAACTCCTCGACAAATGTCCATAGATAAAAACATGACGTGATCATCCATTAGGCGCAGCTACATCTCTGCAGTTCCAGATGACTGCTCGTTTAAACAATTGCCACATTCAATTATTTTGAGAGTGCACGCTTGTCACAATCGATTTGTCATTGCAAACAGTAACATGACAGATGATTATCTTCCCACTAATCTTATATTCGCCCCTTTACTAAACACGAATGCGATACAAGCGACTGGGACGTGAAAGAAAGGCGTGGCCGTCTGCTCGCTGTGCTCTGTGATTGGTTCCCGTAGAGGAAGGTGATTAGTGGTCTCGCCTGGTCAGGAGCTCATACAAGTCAATCCGCTGGCAGGGTGCGGGTCTCCAGCCTTATTCATGTGGATATCTACCAGCCCAACTCACGGCTTGTGTGAACCCGGGAATACACACTTCAGTGGATGATTTGCAAGTGAATATGCGTGGTTGATAGACGGTCAGCGGAGTCCTACGGCAGAATATTTGGTTTAAAACTCTGGGTTCGCTCTTCATCGCTTCACTTCGGTCCCATGCAGGAGAGTCCTCTCAAAGTGCTCGCGTTATCGGAGTTGGGAAGGATCATTTCTTGCTGACTAATTCATTTTGAGGTGAGATAATATGGTCTTTTAAAACCACGTTTCTTTGTACATCTTGATTGCGTGTTATTACATTTTATACATTTGGATTCCGTCTCTCATTATTGTCTATTAGCCTATTTCAGTGTCCATGGAGCGAGAGCGCAGGTTGATTCAGCACTCATGGCATTTAAATGGAATTGCTGCATCACGCGGCTTGCATATTGTATAGCCTATTTCATGCTTTTTTGTAAATTGCAAATGTTATACAATCATAATGTAAGACGGCATGCCTACTTAAATTATGGAACGTGATCTGAGTTTTACGCGCGGAGTTTTGCGCGCAGTTAAGCGAACCAGGCACCATTAATGAGCAAATTGTGAAGCTGTGTTGATGTGGGCGGTGTTTCATGCCTGGCCCGTGTTTGCTACCCGCTCAATGTCCTAATTACCCCGCAAAATGTACTTTTATAATGTCATTTTGCACTATTTTAACCTCTACCCACCCAATGGTTAAGAGAACCCCCCCCCCTCGATATATTGAATGATCGACCAATTTAATCCCCCCCAAGACAATTTAGTTAACGCCACGTTTGATGCTATTGCTATTCAAAGCAACCCATGGTCGTCCTTCTTGTGCTGACAAGTCAAATCCCTTTTCATGAGTGATTTGGCAGGACTTTGGCCGGGTTAATGACTGCTTCTACAGGAGCCCAGTAAGAGGCTCAAAGTGCTTTTGCAGTGAGAGCGACGACTCGACCTCCTCACACTAATGTGTCTCCCTCCTCTAATTAGAGCTGTACACTTGAAGCCCTCGGTTCCATTGATAGTTTTGGTGAGCGTCTCTGCGCCGGAATGTTCCAGCATGAGTAGCCGCGTCACTGCTGGTGTCGTGTTGAAGATCAGCGAGTCTGATTTGCCATGGCTGTATAGTAGGGTTGTCAAGCATGCAGGGTCTGGTTTTGGTCAGGTGACAATATCTAGATTCTACAAGGTGATACAGCAGTTAAGTATCTGAACAGACCTGTGCTCAAAACATGTAAACAACTTCTTGTTTGGAAGGACAACATCTAGGCTACTTCTTTAAGAATGGGCCTGTGCCACGACACCAGTTAAAGTCTTCACAATAGTTTGATCATTGACCACTTGCACCGCCTGACCTAGGTTCCTATGTCCTCAGCTCACCCAGTCACTGCTTGAACGGGTAAACAGTCTTGGTGGGCCGGGAGCCCTGATTTGCTCGTGCCCTGGGTGGGTGGGTGGGTGAGATTCCTCCTGCTTTCAAAGTGTTTGTGTAAGAACATCGGGGGTGTTGTGTTTATTTTAGGTTCCCCTCCAGGTGTTGGTGGCCCTGCTTGACTACACCCGGGAGGATGGGAACGGCTTCCTGGTTTACGGCCCTAGTGTGTGTGTGTGTGTGTGTGTGTGTGTGTGTGTGTGTAGGCCCTTTAGGAAGGTGGCTGGCTACTCCTACACAGCCATAGGGAGTGCTCTGCTCAGGCAATAGAGACAGAATCCACGGTCAGTGATGGCTGGGTAGCTACTCTTGATCTGAAGGCCAGACTGGGCTTTGGGAGGTAGTTCCGCCTTTATGGGCTTGTTGCTATTGAAGCAAAGCTGCTCGTTAAGTGCTGTCCACTGCAACCCTTCTCTGACCGCTGACCATTTAGTGAATTTACTTTGTAAACCCCCTATCGGTGTCTGTTACTGGAACAGTCCAAAAACAGCTGGGAAAAGTTTTATTTCCAGAGAAGCATTTGCAGAACCTTCCACTTTCAGCGTGAGGGAGAAAGTCCCTAGGAGACCAGGGCTGGGGACCTAACCACAAGACGTCCTGACTCAACACCTCACCCCAGACGTCATCTGAGAAACCGCTCACCATGTGATACTGAGTGGGCAAACCTAGCGCCCGTGAATAAGTGGAAACATTGATATCTCAAGGCTTAAGTAAAGCATGTTATTTTAAAGCAGAAGGCCCAAAATAACTTCTTTCTTTAGCAAAAGAAAAGCTCATTTATGTCACATTTATGAATGGATCTACAATAGCTTCTCCCTGGTTTGTATCTCTGCCCGGGCATGTGAATAAACTTAACAACCAGCAGCAGATGGCTACACAAACAGCCACCGACGCTATAATTAAAACCGTCCCATATTCGAACAATCCCCCTCTTTCGGGGGCGAGTGTTTGTTTACATCTGCCACCCAGCGTGTGGTGAGAGGGGAACGAGGGCGGCGGCCTAATGTTTACCTCAGCCCCGCCTGTAGGAGGCGACGTGGCGTAGTATACTTGACACCTGGAACCCGAAAGTAAATAGTTTCAGATGTCGGCTCGCGCTTTGTTGACACTTTTATAGGATTATGTCGGGGGGGGGGGGGGGGGGGGCGGGGGTGCAGCTGGTATTATAGCGAGCGGTTGGAGATTAGGACTGTGGGGGAGGAGAGGGGGGCGGGGCCTTGATCGTGACGGTGCAAGCCCCCCACCCCTCCTTCCCCTCTTCTAATCTGCATTTTTGGCCTCGGGGTACACTCTCGGTCGCCCATACACAAGTGAGTGGCCTTAATCTTTTTATGGGGTTTGTGTGGAGAGACACGCGTCCACACACACACACACACACACACACACACACACACACACACACACACACACACTTTCTTTCACATACACATATATGCCCTCCCTCCCTCCCTCCCTCCCTCCCTCCCTCCCTCCCTCCCTCCCTCCCTCCCTCCCTCCCTCCCTCCCTCCCTCACTCACTCACTCACTCACTCACTCACTCACTCACTCACTCACTCACTCACTCCCTCCCTCCCTCCCTCCCTCCCACACACACACACACACACACACACACACACACACACACACACACACACACACACACACACACACACACACACACACACACACACAGATGCTCAGAGCATGCTAGCGTTGCCCCAGGGCAGAGGGGCTGTTGGGCCCTCAGGGGACTGTGAGACAGTGAGGAGATGAGACGGAGTCAGAAGTCCTTCTGATCGACCCAACCAGATGATGTTACATCAACACGCTGTATTCTAGCATGTTCTGTGAGAGTTTTGGTCCTGTGAGGAGCAGTGTGCCTGGTCAGGAACACACACACACACACACACACACACCCGTCTCGTGATGTCACTCAGACCGTGAGACGCAAGCTGCAGCAGATGCCCGGCTGGCTGACCTGACTCCACACACTCCTCATTCTCATGTAAATCGCCGCGGCTGTCTAAATACAAACGATGGTGTGTGTGAACACGCAGATCCAGAGGTCTGAGAGAGAGAGAGAGTGATGGAGTATTTGGGGGGTGGGGGGGGGTGGGTGTACACCCCTATCCGTCGCTGGCACCCGTGCAGTGGAACGGGCCCTAAATGGCTTCCTGAATAGGCAGGCGGCCATGGGTCGGCCCATTGTCAAGGCGGTGGGGGGGGGGGGGGGGGTCTCGCTGCGCCCCGTGCCGGCCCGGCCCCTGAAAGGCCCCATTGTGTGGATCCGAGGGAGGGGGCCCCGTACTGGGTCAGGATTCTCCAGGAGTCTGCTCGGTATCTGAGCCCAGGCACCGGGGGGCGGGGGGGGGGGCTACTGAGGCACTGGCAGTCAGGTGGATGCTGTGCACTCGCTGAGCTCACTGTACACGCACGCACACACACACGGGGTGGCATATACACTCACATGAGCGCATATACTCACCGGGAGTTCTCAAACTCAGATGACATGCTCATGGGACACACACACGCAATAATACTCACAAGGAGGCCACGTGGGCTTGCATGACTACAGCTTGGTCTGGTATTGAGAGCGCACACGCACATCCAGAGAGGGAGTCCAGCGTTGTCTTTGAGAGCCAGGCCAGTGGAAGCAGGCGGGAGTGAGGAGGCGATGTGGTCTTTGAGAGCCAGGCCAGTGGAAGCAGCCGGGAGTGAGGAGGCGATATGGTCTTTGAGAGCCAGGCCAGTGGAAGCAGCCGGGAGTGAGCAGACGATGTGAGCCGTGTTTGTTGTGGCAGGACGTGTAGTATTACACGCCACCGGCTAGCGTTACCCTATACACAACAATACGCTCTCACAGCACTCGCCATGGTCTCTCACTAGCTCTCACACGTTTCTGTGTGTGTGTGTGTGTGTGTGAGGATAATGTGAGGGAGGGTTGGGGCGAAACAAAAAGCCCTCTCTTCATAATCCTCTGCTATCGAATCAATAACTGTTTGCTCATGATGAACACATCATTCATGAATAGCGGGTACTGTGCTGAGTGTATTTTGTGTTTGTGTGTGTAAACGAGGGCACTCTGGGGTCGCCGCTCGGGAGTCTGGGTAATTTAGGGCGGCGTGTTCGGGCCCTGTCTGCTGTCCGTGTACGCCGTGGTTCCCACCTCCACGTGAGTCTTAGGAGTTTGTGGCGGATTGGTTTTGTTGTTTGTTCATGGTGCACCAGACCAGCAGGTAGCGCCGCGTTAAGCGGAGGGTGAGAGAGCGCGGTCGGTCTCCCCGGTGACCGTGTGTCTCCGTGGAGATTGAACGCACCAAAGAGCGGAAGCTGAGTAAACAAGTATGCGTTGAGTAACACTTCTGGACGATGTAGGCGGTCTCTCTCAGGAGGACGGCTGATCTTTCCGAGGGGGAGGTCAGCAAGAATCCAAACAAACGCAGGTCTCCGTTCGTGTCTGGGAGGAGAGGGGAGGGATGTAACGATAACCGGTATCATGATAAACCATGATTATATTTGATTACATTTATCGTGATAATTTTGTCATTAAAACCGTGCTTGATTGCCGCGCTTTTGAAAAACTCACTGTAAATACTGTCCAACATCAACCAAAGCTAGCAACAGTCTCAAAGACTTATTATTTTAATGTTAATGCAAAAAAAGTGCTAGTGCTGCTAATTTTTTTTGTGGTTTTCAATATAAAACTTGGTGAAATGGTGTGTGTATTGGTAGTTTTAGAAAATTTTCAGCACATTTTACAATACCGCAATAATACTGATAACCGTGATCATTTTGGTCACTATAATCGTGATATGAACTTTTCACACCGTTACATCTCTAGGTTCAGGTCCTCCTAACGGCCATTTTGGCTTCTTGCCAAAATGGCCGTCCCCACCACATCCACTTCAGCCGCTCCCCAGAAACACCCAGGAACTCTGGTCTGCGGTCGAGGCTTTTGTTGTGACGAGTCTCGTTTGTCGTCCTCTCTCCTCTCTTCCTCAGGACAACATGCCTCAAACCCCACCGTTCACCGGGACGCTCGGTACCGGCGGCTACAACATGAACCTCTACCAGGCCCCGGAGGAGGGCTACGGCGGCCTGTACTACCACGACAACACCCTGGTGTCGGGGTCCCTGGAGGCGCTCATCAACCACCTGGTCCCGACCATGGACTACTACCCCGACGTGAGGCTCCGCCCCCTTTCTTCTTCTCTGGTTCTTGATTCATTTCAGTCTCTCTCTCAGCTACTGTTGTCTCTGTTTTAACACCTTCCCCTCTCTCTCTCTCTCTCTCTCTCTGTCTCTCTCTCTGTCTCTCTCTCTGTCTCTCTCTCTGTCTCTCTCTCTGTCTCTCTCTCTGTCTCTATCTCTATCTCTGTCTCTCTCTCTCTCTTGTCTCTCTCTCTCTCTCTCTCTCTGTCTCTCTCTCTATCTGTCTCTCTCTCTGTCTCTCTATCTGTCTCTCTATCTCTGTCTCTCTCTCTCTCTGTCTCTCTCTCTCTCTCTCTCTCTCTCTCTCTCTCTCTCTCTCCTCAGAGGACGTATATCTTCACGTTCCTGCTGAGTTCTCGTCTGTTCATGCATCCATGTGAGCTCATGTCCAAGTTGTGCCACCTCTGCCTGGAGCAGCACAGACTCAGCGACCCCCAGGCCGACAAGGTACTGTCCCCCACACAACCCACACACCGCCACACAACCCCCCCACTACCACACAACCCCCACACCGCCACTCAACCGCCACTCAACCCCCACACCACCACACAACCCCCACACTGCCACACAACCCCCACACTGCCACTCAACCCACACACACCGCCACACAACCCACACACTGCCACTCAACCCCCACACTGCCACTCAACCCCCACACTGCCACTCAACCCCCACACCACCACACAACCCCCACACTGCCACACAACCCACACACTGCCACACAACCCACACACTGCCACTCAACCCTCACACTGCCACACAACCCCCACACTGCCACTCAACCCCCACACTGCCACTCAACCCACACACCGCCACACAACCCACACACCGCCACACAACCCACACACTACCACACAACCCCCCCACTACCACACAACCCCCACACTGCCACTCAACCCACACACTGCCACACAACCCACACACTACCACACAACCCCCACACTACCACACAACCCCCCCACTACCACACAACCCACACACCGCCACACAACCCCCCCACTACCACACAACCCCCACACCGCCACTCAACCCCCACACCGCCACTCAACCCCCACACCGCCACTCAACCCCCACACCGCCACACAACCCCCACACCGCCACACAACCCCCACACCACCACACAACCCACACACCACCACACAACCCCCACACCGCCACACAACCCCCACACTACCACACAACCCCCACACTACCACACAACCCCCACACTACCACACAACCCCCCCACACCGCTACACAACCCCCACACTGCCACACAACCCCCACACTGCCACTCAACCCACACACTACCACACAACCCCCACACTGCCACTCAACCCACACACTACCACACAACCCCCACACCGCCACACAACCCCCACACTACCACACAACCCCCACACTGCCACACAACCGCCACTCAACCCACACACTGCCACACAACCCCCACACCGCCACTCAACCCCCACACCGCCACACAACCCCCACACTGCCACACAACCCCAACACCGCCACTCAACCCCCACACCGCCACTCAACCCCCACACTACCACACAACCCCCACACTGCCACTCAACCCACACACTACCACACAACCCACACACTGCCACACAACCCCCACACCGCCACTCAACCCCCACACCGCCACTCAACCCCCACACCGCCACTCAACCCCCACACCGCCACACAACCCCCACACCGCCACACAACCCCCACACCACCACACAACCCACACACCGCCACACAACCCCCACACCGCCACACAACCCCCACACTACCACACAACCCCCACACTACCACACAACCCCCACACTACCACACAACCCCCCCACACCGCTACACAACCCCCACACTGCCACTCAACCCACACACTACCACACAACCCCCACACTGCCACTCAACCCACACACTACCACACAACCCCCACACCGCCACACAACCCCCACACTACCACACAACCCCCACACTGCCACACAACCGCCACTCAACCCACACACTGCCACACAACCCCCACACCGCCACTCAACCCCCACACCGCCACACAACCCCCACACTGCCACACAACCCCAACACCGCCACTCAACCCCCACACCGCCACTCAACCCCCACACTACCACACAACCCCCACACTACCACACAACCCCCACACTGCCACTCAACCCACACACTACCACACAACCCACACACTGCCACACAACCCCCACACCGCCACTCAACCCCCACACCGCCACTCAACCCCCACACCGCCACTCAACCCCCACACCGCCACTCAACCCCCACACCGCCACTCAACCCCCCACACAACCCACACACTGCCACTCAACCCCCCACACCGCCACACAACCCACACACCGCCACTCAACCCACACACTGCCACTCAACCCACACACTACCACACAACCCACACACTACCACACAACCCACACACTGCCACACAACCCACACACTGCCACTCAACCCCCCACACCGCCACACAACCCACACACCGCCACACAACCCACACACCGCCACTCAACCCACACACTACCACACAACCCCCACACCGCTACACACAACCCCCACACAGTCACACAACCCCTCACACTACCACACAACCCCCACACAACCCAACCCAAACGGGTCACTTCTGTGCCAGACACAAAGCTCATTTGGATGTCGGCTCGGTCCAGTTCCGCTCTTCTTCTCTGATCCGTGTGTGTGTGTGTGTGTGTGTGTGTGTGTGTGTGTGTGTGGTCCGTCCAGATGAGAGTCAGGAAGATGGCCCCCAAGGTCCTCCAGCTGCTGACGGAGTGGACCGACACGTTCGCCTACGATTTCCGGGACGAGCGGACCATGCGCAGCCTGAAGGAGCTCACCCATAGGCTGGCCAGCGGAGACGAGGTTAGTCCCCCCCCCACACACATCCTCCAGGAATGGCTCTTCTTCTTCTTCGTCTTCTTTGTCTTCTTCGTTGTCTTCTTCGTCGTCTTTGTCTTCTTCGTCGTCTTTGTCTTCTTCTTCGTCGTCTTCGTCTCCTTCGTCTTTGTAATAATAATCTTTATTTGTATAGCACCTTTCATACTTAAAAAATGCAGCTCAAAGTGCGTCACATTTTTGGCCAGAGAGTGAGAGGCGAGTTCTAGCGAGGAACCTTCTCTTGGCCGAGGAACCTTCTCTGGGCCGCGTATTACGAAAGAGGAGGCAAAGCCTCATGGCAGCGCCCCCTACGGGCTAAACAGAGGTTCACATCGTGAAGAAACTTGCAACAATTTTGGACGTGTGTTTTGATGCACAAAAGGGGGGGGGGGATGGAGAACGACGGGCATCCAAAGGACCAGCGGGCGGCAGACCGGCGTGTGTGTGACGGCGTGTGTGTGATGGCGTGTGTGACGGCGTGTGTGCGACCGGGCCGGGGGGCTTTATTTTGGGGGCACGAGAGGCGGGAGGTGAGGGGGGGGGCAGTTTGCTCTAGCTACAAAGCGATGTTTTTTGAGCCTGGCCGAATCAAAAGAAAGGGTCTATTGTTCACCAGCGCGGTGGCTCTCTGTCCATGGCGGTGCCCCTCCCGTAGGCAGCGTTTCAATTGTCTCCCCCCCCCCCCCCCCCCCCCCCGCGGCGGCCGAGCTGAATGTCACCGACTCAGCATCGCTGTTCCCCCGCGCGCTTGTTCTGACTAACTTCTGCAGCGGGGGTGGGGGATGGGGGTGTTATCTCTTCCTAAAATGGACCCAAACCTCCACCACAGCACTTCTGACCACCATGTAATTGAAGCTACACGATGACTCATGCTGACTGGGCTCCAATTTGTTTCTGCTTCATTTTCTTAAGTGATCTCTCTCTCTCTCTTTTTTTCGCCTCGTCATGGCCGTAAAGGGACTGCGGTTTTTCTGACCTGGGTTATAAAACAGCCCGGTCGCCAATGTTCTATTTTTCTCCCTGGTTCCTAATTGAGTTCCTCAGACGGTGGTTCCCCATCCTGACCCAACAGACGGAACAGCTAATCTGGTTAGCCGCTATGAATCAGGACACATTCACCAGTGGGTTCACATGCCGAGTGTGCTGTGCTAGCGTATTAACAGTGTGTGTGTGTGTGTGTGTGTGTGTGTGTGGAGGGACGGGGGAGGAGGAGAGAGAGCAGACAGTGATGGAGGACCCCCCTCCCCCCCCCCACACCCATCAGTCAGGGAGACGCTCTTCCACCCCTGAACCCAAAACCACAATCACCCCCCTTCTATACACGTTTGGCACGATTCATCAATAGCATTAGCACAGGTATCGATCTTCCTGTAATCTGGAAATCAATAAATGACAGTCCTTTACACACACACACACACACACACACACACACACACACACGTCCATAAGGGCGTTTGCTGCCATCCTAGTGCAACCTCTCACATAACTGTGACTCAGTAGCGGCTCAAGCTAATGTTTGCTTGGAGATAAAACACACAACGGATGTAGCCTACATGCTACCATGGAGTGATAACAACCAATCACTCAGTCTGTCTGTTTCAAGCCTGTAGAAATGTCTCGACCCAATGACCTTTTGGGGTCACCTATGTACATTTAGATTTCATATCGGCAGATATTCACACCTAGTTCCCGGTGATTGTGTGAGGGCCGGACCAGGTCACAAGACATCCTGGTACTTTCCCACCGCGGTTGCTATTGGGGTCAGCGACGGCCCTAAACGACGGGTTGCAAGTCGGGTTGGCGGCGAACAGCAAGTCGTCGGGTGGCGTGCTCTTTGTTCACATATCGAGAGAACCCAGAACCCGCACACGCAGCGCCCGATAGATCCCTTTCTGGATATGTGAGCGCTTTCTGAGGCGGCGCTGTAGCTTGTGCTACGCTAGCTCACTTAGCATAAGCTCCCAGAACTGCATTCAGCCCAGATGTTCTAATGCGATAGCTGCAAAACGCAACTGAAGACGCTGGCGCTCTGGGTTTGGTACGCTGTGACCCCGTTTGTGTGGGATTGAATGTGCGCTTGGCACTGCTTTTGTACAGCAGGTTACCAGATCTACAAGCCAGGGTTTGAAGGAGGGAGGGTGGGAGGGAGGGGAGGAAGGGGTGGAGGAGGGAGGGAGGGAGGGAGGGGTGGTGGGCGGAGGAGGGGGGGGCGGACGGTGTTCTTCGCCTGTGGGCCCAATAGACAATACATCCCATTTATCATTGAGCATGAGACTGCTTGAGTTTACCGGAGAACACTGTCCAATGTGCTCTCTCCGTTTCTTGGAAAGAAACAGACGAGGTCGGTTTGTGAAAGAATCGCACTGTACTAAGGGACGACACGAGTGGTGCGACCTCAGTACAAGTGCACAAGTACGAGAACCTTGAAGTTGTCATGTTACCGTTGTTTTAACGCTCTGTTCCACTGTGCAGGTTGTGTACCTGGTATGACCTGAGCAGCAGTAGATGCTTTCTGATACTTGCATCAAACAATTCCATGTATGTTCATGTAGGGAACCTCTCGGACTCACATGGCACAATCGCCTTTGAATCTCGGAGAAATCATCAAGTGTTACTCAGACATTGAACTAGTTGTCCAGAACCACTTAATCGCACACTTCCTGCTAAGTTGTGATCTGTAAATGTGCTACGAAGAAGGATTCTTCCCAGAGTTCAGTGCGTCACGGTTCGGTGCTGGTTCTCCACAATGCACCGGGAAAGGGTGGCGGTGCCGGTCCAGAATAGACGTCCTCCTAACGTCTGCGCAACGTCGTCTCCAGGCCGCACGTCAACATTCCAGCTGCCGATCGCCTCCTCGGACTGTCATTGGCCGCGTTTCCCGACAAAGAACCTTCTTAAGTAACCCTTCTTAAGCAACCCTTTGTATGGGTGTTAAGAAGTACTTTGGAGTTAAGTGCTTCTTAACGCGTTCGGGAAACCCGGCCATTATGGATGTGGTGGGACGTACAGGGAAGAGGGAGCCTGCATGGAAACTTGACCTTCTTACTTCGGGTAGTTGGGGATCCTCAAGCAAAACCACACGGGCGCAGTTTCCATTGGGTGGAATATAAGCATCCATCTTGATTCTGTTGCTTATACAGTGAGGGTCGTTAAATAACTGGAGCGCACCAGGCGTTTGAGGACGATTTATTAGGTGCAGATAAACACGACTAACGTTTCGAAAATGACATCTTCATCAGAGTCATCAATTGATGACTCTGATGTAGTTTTCGAAACGTGTTTGGTGTAGTCGTGTTTATCTGCACCTAATAAACGTCCTCAAATGCCTCGTGCGCTCCGTTGACTCCTCCTCCGAACTCTACAGCCCCTCCCTGAGAAGCGCCGGGCCGCCCCTCACAAGCTGACTAGGAGACCCTTTAGTGTCATTATATAACGGCAGGATTGTGTATCACGCAGGGTAAGAAAACAAGCGGACATATTTAGTACCTGCCTCCAGCTTGGGAAATGAGATGCATGCTCCCAGGAGAGGGATATGAGAGAGTCTGTCGACCCCGGCGCTCGCCAGGGCGAGGGCGTAGGAAAAAAGGGCGGCCCCGGCTTAGCGGCGCTCATCGCGCCATTTGTCACGAACGCGGCGAGCCCTCCTCCTCCTGCCGCGTGGAAATGCCAGCCTTGTTATCTCAGAGAACGGCTGCTATATTTAGCCAGAGCCCCCCACCTCTATTAGCGGAGGAGACAGAAGCCACGGCAGATGGTGGGTGGTCTTTTGAAGTGGAGACCGGGGTGATTCTCAGCGGTCTTTCTACAATCGCCACCGTCACTCCGTACGTGCTTATCGGCCATCGGAAAGACTGGACCTGGTGACATTTGAAGAGGGCATGGCACTCATTTGATTGAATATGAATTTCAGTTATTCAGACTTTTAAATACGACTGCGTATCCCATAGTTCAGGCAAGAGGCAGACTAGCTAATGCCGCCTCAAGTGACTTTTGACCACAATGTTATCTTACTGTAGTAGTTAGTTGCGACTGGCATGACAACCAGGGTTTAATCCACCACAACAAAGATGGGAATTAGAACGGGAAGAAAGTTATTCCCCTGGTTTAGTCTCCTGGCTCTACGCAGCGCTCAGAGCTGTGTGTGTGTGTGTGTGTGTGTGTGTGTGTGTGTGTGTACATAGCATCACACTCACTTTGACCACACAGAAGAAAACCTCACCACCAGGTCGTGCCTCATAAGTGAATTCCGCAAAATATCTTCCACGTCTCCTTCGTTACCCATCAGCCCCTCCCCGCCGGCAGATTGATGGGCCTCCGTTCAATTTCCCAGAGTGCCCTAGAGCCACGCCCGACGCCTCGGGGAGGGAGGGGGAGCAGACGTTGGATTGCCGTGTCAACACCAGGCACCACATCCATCACAGGGTTCAGTTTGCGTTGTGCAAACTGCTCTCGTTCCCACCCTGGCGAACCTGAGGCGTGTTTGCAGAGCAGAGCCGAGGTTTTCGGGGCAGAATTGGCCGCCGGTGAAGGGAGACGGGATGTGGTCACGAAACAAACGGGGCCCCATCTCGCCCTCTCTCACTCTCTCTGTCTCCCTCTCCCTCCCTCTCTCTCCTCTCTCTCACTCTGTCTCTCTCTCTCCTCTCTCTCCTCTCTCTCTCTCTCATACCAGCGGTATGGAAAGGGGCCATGACCGGGGCCTCTGTGCACACACACTCACGCAATCTACACACATTATGCAACCGCTGCCCCAAAGTGTGTCGGCTGCAGTGAGGGGTCAGTTATCTAACGACGCGCTGGGCTATAGAGTCAGAAACCAAAGGGTTGTTTGTTTTAACTGGTAGCATGGCCCCGAGGCCAGGGGCTCCTCGATACGTTCATCAGACCCGCCGTGGTTCTTATTAGCCTAACAGGAAGAGACTTGACCCGACGACTGACCGTCCGAGAGGGTCTGCCGGGAACTCCCACGCACGCTTCGTTCCACGGTGGACTTTGCCGCTAGTTAGAGTTAGAGTTATTTAACTCTTGGGCAGCACGGTGGCTCAGTGGTTAGCACTGTCGCCTCACAGCAAGAAGGTCCTGGGTTCGAATCCCGGTCGTTCCAGGTCCTTTCTGTGTGGTGTTTGCATGTTCTCCCCGTGCCTGCGTGGGTTCCCTCCGGGTACTCCGGCTTCCCCCACCATCATAAAGACATGCAACGTATGAATGTGAATGAATGTTGGTGGTGGTCGGAGGGGCCGTAGGCGCTGATTGGCAGCCACGCTTCTGTCAGTCTGCCTCAGGGCAGCTGTGGCTACAGATGTAGCTTACCACCACCGGTATGACTGTGTCTGAATGAATACTGGACTCTGTAAAGCGCTCTGGGTTTCATGAAGGGCGCTATATAAATCCAACTTGATTGATTGATCTCTCCACACTAACCCAGCTGTGTGTAACTAACGCTCTCCCTCGCCGCTCCACAGCTGTACAGGAAGGCGGTGCACCAGATGACGCAGGGCCTGATCCGGAAGCTGACCACGCTGAGCCAGTACGAGGAGGCGCTGGCCAAGATCAGCTCCACGGCGGCCGAGCGTCTGACCGTGCTGAAGGCCAAGCCCCAGGCCATCCAGCGGGACACGCTGTCCATCTGCAACGACCCCTTCACCGTGGCCCAGCAGCTCACACACATAGAGCTGGTGAGAGACGAGGGGGAGGAGCTAACGCCTGCCATGTGTAAACGTTGACGGGTTTGTAATGGATCAATTCAGATGAGTGTGTTCTCTGCTCAAGACATTGTTTAGGCCTGGGGATAGTTGGATCAGGGGGGGTAGTTGGATCAGGGGGGATAGTTGGATCAGGGGGGGGTAGTTGGATCAGGAGGGATAGTTGGATCAGGAGATAGTTGGATCGGGGGATAGTTGGATCAGGGGGGGGTAGTTGGATCGGGGGGGTAGTTGGATCAGGGGGGGTAGTTGAATCAGGGGGGATAGTTGGACCAGGGGGGGATAGTTGGATCAGGGCAATAAACAGAGGACAGCTGCTCACTTTATAAGACAGGCCTATGACAATGTCTTGAGCAGAGAATACACTCATTTGAATTGATCCATTACAGGTTCTGTACGAGTCCTAGCAATTCAAACGAGTCAAATCAAAACGGGGCGGTACTTTGTCCATACAGAGTCACCCTGCCTTCAGAAAGCAGGTCGAATAGTTCGAAGGTGACACAACATCGGTTAAACATTCCTCAACACTGACCCGCCCAGAGAACTCATCCCCGTTGCCTTCCTTTTCAGGAGAGGCTGAGTTACATCGGCCCGGAGGAATTCGTCCAGGCCTTCGTCCAGAAAGACCCGCTGGATAACGATAAGGTAACGTCTACTGTTTGCTCAGAAAAGGTCGTCGTGGGTGAAGTTTAAAAGGGCAGCTAAGCGATTAGCGGTGTTATGCAATGCAGTTGGTCAACTTTTATGTCCTTCTGCTTGAATCAGGCAAACGGATTTGGTATCGTTTAGCCTCACCAAGACCCAGTTTACATCCCAGACAAACATTTTACCCCCTATACACTACCCTGTATACACTACCCCCTATTCACTACCCCCTATTCACTACCCCCTATTCACTACCCCCTATTCACTACCCCCTATTCACTACCCCGTATACACTACCCCCTATTCACTACCCCCTGTTCACTACCCCCTGTTCACTACCCCCTGTTCACTACCCCCTGTTCACTACCCCCTATTCACTACCCCCTATTCACTACCCCCTATACACTGCCCCCTATTCACTACCCCCTATACACTAAACTCTATACACTACCCCCTATTCACTACCCCGTATACACTACCCCCTATTCACTACCCCCTATTCACTACCCTGTATACACTACCCCCTATTCACTACCCCCCATACACTACACTCTATACACTACCCTGTATACACTACCCCCTATTCACTACCCTGTATACACTACCCCCTATTCACTACCCTGTATACACTACCCCCTGTTCACTACCCCCTATTCACTACCCCCTGTTCACTACCCCCTGTTCACTACCCCCTATTCACTACCCCCTATTCACTACCCCCTATTCACTACCCCCTATTCACTACCCCCTATTCACTACCCCCTATTCACTACCCCCTATTCACTACCCCCTATTCACTACCCCCTATACACTACCCCCTATACACTACCCTGTATACACTACCCCCTATTCACTACCCCGTATACACTACCCCCTATAGACTACCCCCTATACACTACCCTGTATACACTACCCCGTATACACTACCCCCTATAGACTACCCCCTATAGACTACCCTGTATACACTACCCCCTATAGACTACCCCGTATACACTACCCCCTATAGACTACCCCGTATACACTACCCTGTATACACTACCCCGTATACACTACCCAGTATACACTACCCTGTATACACTACCCCCTATTCACTACCCTGTATACACTACCCCAGTATACACTACCCGGTATACACTACCCCACAGCTGACCCCATGGGTCCGGGGGGGGACATTATTTTCTGTCTGGAGACGATGAATCCCAGACATATTATAGTCGACCAAATATCCTCAAGATTTCCTCCCTAAACATCCCCCTGTCTGGCTAGCATGCTCGGCCTCATCGCCTAGCAACCCCGCAGCCATAAAGAGCCCACATGGGTTTTTTGTGTTTTTTTTGAGGGGGGTGAGTGTTCACTTGGCGTTCTGGCTGCTAGGCAACAGAGAATCCTCTTTAAAAGGGGAGGGGGTTGTATTTTGGCGCTCTTTCTTTTGTGCCTCCGGCTCGCCACCCTCTCGAACAACACACTGGAGGGGCGCGTGTGTGTGTGCGCGTGTGTGTGTGTGTGTGTGCGCGCGTGTGTGTGCGCGCGTGTGTGTGCATGTGTGTGAGTTGACCACTGTCAGGAATATTGTGTGGGGGTAGAATGGCGTAAGGCCAAAGGAATGTGAGGAATCGAGATCTTTTTCTTCCGCTGGTTTCTTACACAAAGCACAACAATGTGAATAGACCACGATCCAATAGACCCCACTCTCTATCCTCAAAACCCGCTTGCATTACTGTACTCTTCCTCAGCAAAAAAAACCAACAACAATTCAATCGAATGTTGATCTTTATTGCTGCAGAGCTGCTTCAGCGACCACAAGAAGGCTGCTAACCTGGAGGCGTACGTGGACTGGTTCAACAGACTCAGCTACCTGGTCGCCACGGAGATCTGCTTGGTGAGTAGCCACCCTGGAACCAACGCCTCAGATGCGCTAAGCTAGGTTTAGTTTATACATCGATACTGTCGTGAAATAAGTCCAAATATGTGTTTTTTCACCGGGCGGTTTCTTTTGTGCGTTTCTCTCCCCTCGCAGCCCGCGAAGAAGAAGCACCGAGCGCGAGTCATCGAGTTCTTCATCGACGTGGCGCGCGAATGCTTCAACATCGGCAACTTCAACTCCCTCATGGCCATCATTTGTAAGTGGCAGTGTCAAGTGTTTTTTTCTTTCTCCACCCCCCCCCCCGAGACAACTCTCCCTCTCCAGCTCACTCGGCACAAAGAGCTTTCTGTCGACAGGAAATCGGATCAGGGCCGCAAATCTAATTTGTCGCTCAGCGAGACTGTGTACCGTTTTAATCTCTGTAGCTTTAACCTCACATGACATAACGACGATGTATTCATATTTACCGTAAACTGTCACAGTCCTATTCGCCTACTGGTCACCTTTTTCAAAGTGACTCATGAGAATCTTTATCGAAATGTTTAAACGGGTCTGGAAATTAGAACGTTAGACAGAACCAGAAAATAGACGCAAAATGTGTCCTCGAGTTGAAAGTACGCACGGTCACACTGTCCCTCATGGCGCTTTGGCTTCACCTTCTGACCTCCCTCTCCCAAAGAACTCTGGGTAGTTTGGGTCCTTGCCCTGGGCAATTAAGGGGGCCGGTCGAAAGGCTCCAGCGACCCAGAGTTGGAGGTTCGAGTGTCCAGGGAAGAGGGCATCTGTCCGGGCCTCTAGCCGAGGGGACGGGGCAGCTGGGGGAGAGACACTCCCAAATCACCCACACAGCCAGATGGTCAGCAGCGGCCAGCGCAAGCCAATGAGGAGAGCCATAAAGACGGAGAGGGGGCTAGACAGGCACGTCCGGGGGGGGGGGGGGGGGGGGTCAATATAGGAGAGCCAGCTGCCTTTGCCTTTCTCTTTCCCTAGAGAGGGCCAGCACAAATCCCCTCACAAACCAGACCCCCCCCCAGGGACCGGAGGGGAGATGGTATATTCCACATTAAAAAACCAGACCCCAAAGGAACCCTGGGAACTCCTCGCCCCCCCCGGCGCGGTCGGGGGGTTGGCGCGGCTGTTAGCACGGCTGGTGATATCGCGCGTATGCCGAGTAGCATGAGAACGTACTGTAGCGAAGCTAACGTTGTGACAGAGCAAGAGGGTTTGTGTGTGTGTGTGTGTGTGTGTGTGTGTGTGTGTGTCTGTCCCTATGGGGTGACCAGCACACTAACACCTGTCCACACACACACACACAGGCGTCCTTTGTGGGGGAGACGTAGCGGTTTATCAGACGAGACGCGTCGTGTCGGTCGGCACGCCCGCCGGGGTTTCTTGTGAAGCCGTCGGGGGGAAAAGTAGACCTGGAGTGGAAACGTTCAGAATGAGCAGGAAGTGTTGAACAGAAGTGAGACGCTATTAAGGAAATCGTCCGCTGAATTGCTCTCCCAGAAAAGTGGTGCAGCACATCTGGGGGGTCAGCTTGGTTCTTGAGCAGCACACAAAAGGGCACATATCTGACATTTCCCTTGACCAGAGGAAACATAAAAACACACACACACACACACACACACACAGGATTAACATATGGGAGGCAGGGGGTTGTGAGGGGAAGTGAGGCGTGTGTTAACACTATTGTTCCTCTGGTCTTTGCCTGACTGCATCTGAAGAAGGAGAGGAGAGGAGGAGAGGAGAAGATGAGTGTCTCTGGGAGGAGGGGAGAGGGGAGGAGGGGGGAGGAGAGGGGAGGAGGAGAGAGGGGAAGATGAGTGTCTCTGGGAGCAGGGAGGAGGGGAGAGGAGAGAGGAGGGGAGGAGGAGAGAGGGGAAGATGAGTGTCTGGGAGCAGGGAGGAGGGGAGAGGAGAGAGGAGAGGAGGAGTGTCTCTGGGAGCAGGGAGGAGGATCTGTCCGTCTGTGCTGTTGATGCGAGTGTGTCTGGGTGTGACTGTTTCATTCTGTGTGTAGGTGTGTGTGTGTGTGTCTGGCCGTGTGACTGTTTCAGTGTGTGTGTTTGGGTGTGTGTTTCAGTGTGTGTTTGGGTGTGTGTTTCAGTGTGTGTTTGGGTGTGTGTTTCAGTGTGTGTTTGGGTGTGTGTTTCAGTGTGTGTTTGGGTGTGTGTTTCAGTGTGTGTTTGGGTGTGTGTTTCGGCATGTGTGTGTCAGTGTGTCTCACGTCCTCTCTCTGACCTCTGACCCTCAGCTGGGATGAACATGAGCCCCGTGTCCAGACTGAAGAAGACGTGGAGCAAAGTCAAAACCGCCAAGTTTGACATTTTGGAGGTAAGCCCTTTAGCGCCCATAAAGTGTGTGTGTGTGTGTGTGTGTGTGTGTGTGTGAGACCGGGGGTAGGGGGCAGAGTGTGTGCATGGAGGGGGGCGGGTTCTTCTGACAATGAGTGTGTGCGGGCGACACTATGAGGAAGGCAGATGAAAACAAGCCAATCAGAAGGCTTCTAAAAGTGGAAGTGCGCTCGTTGCGTCCGTGGGGGCGGCGCGTACTGCCGAGCGTCCCACATGGATATGACTCACACACAACAACACTGCCTACACAACCAACCCACACAAGAGTGTTTCCCTCTTTAGAAAATCCCACTTGTTCATCATATTATTGACCTAGTTGTTCCACTGAATCCGTTCTGACAACAACTTAGCTGTGGCTGTTCTGCTGCTATACGTCTGATTCGTCCGAAGCCTTTTGAATACCCGTACGGTAAAACCGCACCATTCTCTTCTAACTTCGTCGGTGAGACAGTCATCCCTCTCAAACGCCGCCGTACCAGAGGACACGCCTCCCTCACATGCCTTCCGGTGAGCCGTGTGAACTCGAACGTGTTTGAAGTGCTGCTAGCTCAGCGAATGACTCCAGAGTGTGGGCTCCTCGGGGAGAGAGGGAGGGAGGGAGGGAGAGAGAGAGAGAGAGAGAGAGATCAGCGAATATGACTCCAGTGTGTGGGCTCCTCAGGGAGAGAGAGAGAGAGGGCTCCTCAGGGAGGGAGGGAGGGAGGGAGAGAGAGAGAGAGAGATCAGCGAATATGACTCCAGAGTGTGGGCTCCTGAGAGAGAGAGAGAGAGGGGGAGAGAGAGAGAGATGGGGGGTTCTGGTGGGAGCGGTAGCCCCGGGCGGGGAGCTCTATCTGGGGCTCAGATCTCTCAGCTCCCCCCTGGACAGCCAGGGAGACCCCAGACGTGGAGGGGTGGGTGGGAGGGAGGGAGGGCAGAGCTGAAGGGCCTCTGAGCGAATCCACCAGGGCCCCGCGTCTCATCTGACGGACCCCCTATACACGTCTGATCTGACGGACCCCCTATACACGTCTGATCTGACGGACCCCCTATACACGTCTGATCTGACGGACCCCCTATACGCGTCTCATCTGACGGACCCCCTATACGCGTCTGATCTGACGGACCCCCTATACACGTCTGATCTGACGGACCCCCTATACACGTCTGATCTGACAGACCCCCTATACACGTCTGATCTGACGGCTGACGGAGCGCAGATTAAAGGACCTCAACCAGGCTGGGCCCCTGGTGGTTTTCACCGGTCTCTCTGTCTTGAGAGCTTTCTCCCTCCCTCCCTCCCTCCCTCCCTCTCTCCCTCTCTCCCTCCCTCCCTCCCTCCCTCCCTCCCTCCCTCCCCCTCTCAAGCAATTATTATCTTGTCATAATCGTGCAGCCCTAACCTGCAGCCGAACCCACGGATCTGACTCTCCTCCTCTCTCTCTCTCTCTCCTCTCTCTCTCTCTCCCTCTCTCCTTCTCTCCTCAGCACCAGATGGATCCTTCCAGCAACTTCTACAACTACAGAACAGCGCTGAGAGGAGCCACTCAGAGGTCCATCACGGCCAATAGCAGCAGGGAGAAGGTGAGGTTAAAGGTTAAAGGTTAAGGGGAGGGAATGGAACGGAAGTGCGTTTGTGCACCACAGATAGCGTCACACACTGAAGCACTTTGACGGAGTGGCCTCTGACAATTTGAAGAGCGTCTGGTCAAACGGTTACAACATGGCCCGGATGTTGTTTTGTTTTTTCCCTACACCCCAGTTCTGGGAGACCCCGTTTTTTGTACGACGCAATCTGCAATCCGCATTTTCTAAAAACCGTTTTTGAAGTGACGCAAGCTATGCGCTACCGAGCAGGAAGAACTAACGAACGAACGCTCGGTCTCATTTCATACCGATAAACCAGCGGTTAATCTGGACGCAGAAAGGCGGAGGTGGTGTCCACGCCTGTACACAGGACGTACGCGTCCACACTGAGGGAAGGAGAGCGTTCTGTTCCCAGTGAGGAAACCATCCATGCAGCCCTTCATTGTGGCGTACGTGCAGAGGCCCAGTCTCACTGTATGTACACAAAACATAACCTCCAAGGTCTTTAGTCGGGGTTTGAACGTTGCATAATAAGCAGCCGCAGCGCAGCGAGAGGTCAAGACACAAATGGGTCAGACAACATACAGACAGGAGGGACCCGTTTCCTCCCTCTTCTAATAGTTCTGTTCTCTTCTGGAGACTTCTACACACACACACACACACACACACACAAACATGGCCGCCTGCCAGATCACATAATGTTCTCCGCTGCGTTGGAGGCTCCAGCCCTGACCGCGTGTGAACCGGCCAGCCTGTTCCAGCCCAGCGCCAGCGGTCGGCCCGGTTAGCGGTTAGCCTAGCGGTTAGCCTAGCGTGGTCAGCTGAGGGAGGGTAAACAAGGCAGTTTTTTTTCGGGAGATACAGAGTCTACTGTCAACATGGACGAGGTCAGCTGGGGGTTCTGCTCCGTTGGGGAAGGTGGGGGGGTTTGGAAGGGGGTGGGGTTAGTTGTTTGTGTGTGTGTGTGTGTGCGTGCGCTGAAAGGCCCTGGGTAGGCCTCGATAGACAGACAAGCAGAGGTCAGGAGACGGAATGTTCCCAGACACGCTGGAATGTTCTAGATCCTGTGACGACTTCTTCTGGAGGGGGTTTGTTGATGATTCTTGTCATGCAAGGCAGATGTGGACTTTTTTGGGTCCTACGGCAAGCGAGTTGATTCAATAACCCCCCCCCCCCCCCCCCCCCTCGTGTCACCGCAAGGTCGGCCTGACCGAAATAATCCAGCACACGTCGCTGGTCTTTCATTCAATTGGGACGGAGGAACGTTCTGGCGGCCGTTGAGCGGCACGTCGCTGATGAAAGCGGGGCATGATGTCTCACATGCTCGCTCCGCCGCGCTGGAATGTCTTCCAGGGTTCCTGGACCATCCGGCGGCGGCGGCCGAGTCACATGACGCGACGCAGACATCCCGCTCCACGCCCCTTGTTGCCAAAACACGGCCTCCCGGAGAACGAGACGGAACATTCCGGCTCCGAAGCGGCGGTCTGACCTCTCGAACCCAGACCTGGTTTCTACAGGGGGCGGGGGGTGCTTGTTTAGAGGATGTTATCTAACCTACACCCCCCGCTGAGCGCTCGACTTCCCGTGCTCTACTTCTGAGGGCAGGGTCCCCTCACCCCCCCCCCCCCCCGCTAGGTTGGCGTGTTCAGGGCGCAGTTCGTCCCGGGGAGGGGGGGCACGCCCATCTGCCTTCCCCCACACGCGGTTAGGGTTAGGGGGTGTGCCGCTCGGCGTTTCCGGACCACCTGTCCGTCGTCGAGGCCGTTCACTGCCGGCCGTTAGGACGTCCCGTTCGTTTCCTCTTCCTCCGCTGTCCCCTCCGTCGGGCGCCCCCCCCCCCAGATGGGCGTGGTCTTACCGGACGCCTCGCTAGGCTCCCCTCTGCATGTATCCTCTGGAATCCCCCCGCAGACGTCATGAATGTTTGATGTGGGGCAGGGTGGGGATGACAGGGAGGGGAGGTGACTTGGTGACGGCAGCGTCCTGTTTTAGCCACGGTCCATCACTCCCAGATATCCGCCATGTTGATTATCTGTCAACGCCATCTGGGTTCGGGCCAAACGACCTTAATCGACGCTCGGACGCGGTTTCTGAATTATTTACGGGAAACCACCGCCCTTGTTGACTCACTTTTCTTTTTTTGGGGGAGGAATTTTTCTGCGGTATTTTTGTGAGGAATTCATGTTTAAACCACACGGGTGGAAAGTCCCTCCCGAACCGTATGGTGAAATTAAACCCTTTTCACTTTCTGTTCTTCAGATCGTCGTCCCTTTCTTCAGTCTGCTGATCAAAGACATCTACTTCCTCAACGAAGGGTGCTCCAACAGGCTGCAGAACGGACACGTCAACTTTGAGGTGAGTCTGACGCCGGGATCCCCTGAATCTCGTTCAATACGATCATTTGAGACGGTTTCCGAAGTGTCATTGCTAAGGGAGGCGATCGTTGGAGGCGGCTGTAGCTCAGTTGGTAGAGCGGGTCGTTCGAAGATCGAAGGGTCAGTGGTTCGAATCCCAGCTCCGACTGTCCACATGTCGAAGTGTCCTTGAGCAAGACACCTAACCCCAAATTGCTCCCAATGAGCAGGTTAGCACCTTGCATGGCAGCTACCGCCATTGGTGTGTGTGTGTGTGAATGGGTGAATGAGAGGCCATTGTAAAGCGCTTTGAGTGCCGCTAAGGTGGAAAAGCGCTATATAAGTGCAGTCCATTTACCATTTATTTATAGGACATAGTAACCGTTTTATTTACAGGACATAAGCGATGTGTGTCACCAATGTGTCCAGTTTTAGCCAGCTTCCTCTTTGATGGACAGGGAAAGGGGAAGTAGAATGTGCTGATGTCAAGCCTTGGTCTAATTTCCCTAGAATTAATCAGCGTTTGTTGTTGGATACCTCATACAGAGACCGTGTTTACCCATGAGGCAGTGCGTTTAGCCGATGTGTTGTGATGACAGATGGAAGTCACTGTTGGCAAATATCACTTCCCCCCCTCGTCTCTCAGATATCAATGTGGTTGTAATCAAATGGCCTCTTTTTTGTATCACAGAAATTCTGGGAGCTAGCCAAGCAGGTGAGCGAGTTCATGACCTGGAAGAAGGTGGAGTGTCCGTTCGAGAAGGACCGCAAGATCCTGCAGTACCTGCTGACTGCACCCGTGTTCACCGAGGATGGTACGTCCCGAAACGCCGTCCCCCCCTCGTGGGAAACTAAACGTGGGGAAACACCTCCTTCCTCACCTTGTCATCCTCTGTTTTAGTCTTGAGTCTGCACAACTGATATATACTTTATCAAAGGAACCCATTTTCTGTGGAACCAAGGAAGGGGAAGTGGTAGTACTGGGGAATGTTTTGTTGGTGGGACTGGAGTTTTAAAATAGTAGTTTCATAAGGGTGACCCTTGCGCTGGTATTTTTGGATTCTCAATCATAGAAACTGAATCATAAGTCCAGAAAAGGCGGAGCTTAATACAGAATACTAGAGAAGGCAACGTTGCACTACAGTATGTAGACATGTTACAAGGACAACAATCAGATCTGCAAATCTTCAGACAAGCAACAAATTAAACCTGTCAATTCTTAAAAATCAGCTGTGGGTGAAGAGCTGTTGTTTAGATGTGTGTGTGTGTGTGTGTGTGTGTGTGTGTGTGTCTCCCCCCCAGCGCTGTATCTGGCCTCTTATGAGAGCGAGGGTCCTGAGAACAACATGGAGAAGGACAGATGGAAGTCTCTGAGGTGCGTACCCCCGCCCCCCACAGCCCAAACACCCCCCCCCACCTCCCAAACACACACACACCGCGCCCCCCCGGGGGTCAGACCCATTCATCAGTGCTGTCACTCTGCATCCCCCCCGCCAGGCAAGGATATAGGTCACAGACGCACACTGACCGGCCCGCCAGTCAATAACGAACACACACCCACACAGACCTGACACACAATAACGAACACACACCCACACAGACCTGACACACAATAACTAACACACACCCACACAGACCTGACACACAATAACTAACACACACCCACACAGACCTGACACACAATAACTAACACACACCCACACAGACCTGACACACAATAACTAACACACACCCACACAGACCTGACACACAATAACTAACACACACCCACACAGACCTGACACAATAACTAACACACACCCACACAGACCTAACACACACACACACACACCTCATCACGGAATCACAAACACACACAAGCTTCCATCACTCGTTCACATACTCTCTCTCTCTCACACACACACACACTGGTGTCACCATCACACATCTCTTTGGGTGTGTATTACGTGTGCATGTTCCTCTTGATCAAATGGATCAGGACCGGCGGGCTCTGGCCAGGTGGGTCGGGGTTGTGGTTCCAGCTGGGAGCTGAACAAGAGATATTTACCTCGCTGGTGGTGAGCGAGCGTCAGTAACGAGGTCAGGTGACAGAAACCAAGCCAAGGCGGTTTGTTTCTCAGTGATAGAGGACTTCCTGTCCCTCCGTTCCTCACGTTATTCTAACAGCCAGGTTTGAAAGATTCCACCGAAGTGTTGTTGACGAACATCTGAGCAAAATACACATCGACACAATACCACATCTAATAAACAAGATATCGGACAAATATTGCAAACTAACTCACAAACGATAAGATAAACAACACAAACGAGTCACGGAAGGGTCTAGCACAGCCAAGCGAGGGTGAATGTACTTGGTTCGCTGCGCGGTCACGTTTCCTGACCGCGGTCCAACTGGCCCCGCTGGCGTTCCTCCCCCCACTGCTGCTGGGTCTGTCACGATGCTCCAGACCGCCCACGTCAGCGGAACGTGCCGGTAGAACCAAGCCAATGTGCTTGATGAGCATTTCCCCGTCTGTGTAGGGGGGGACTACCCCTCCCCTCGCCTCCACTCAGGGCTTTAATCAGAGACGTGTCACCATTACAGGAGAACGTCACCATTACAGGAGAACGTCACCATTACAGGAGAACTCCCCCCTAGAACAACATTGGGCTCAACAACCAGACATCCATAAGGGAAAATGTGGTTTCCTTGACTATAGTTGCTCCATGTAAACAAAGCATGTTCATGAAGTCTGCACGTCCGGGGTTTTACCGTGTCGAAACGCGTCGACAAATCCCCGGAAGCAAAATAACAATAAAAAATAATATTGTTATTAAAAATAATAACAAATTGCACAGTATTTTGGCATTGTCAGTGTTTTTCTTCAATTGTAAATATAGCTAGATAAAGGGTCTGACAAATGTTCTGAGTGACAAATGTTCGCTCGGGAGATAATGATGGCTACTGATGTTGTTCTGCCGAATTCCGATTGTTCGCCTCCTCCCGATGGCTCAGTTTCGCGCAATGCATGCTGGTCAATTGAGTCTTTCAAAAATAAATCTGTACCCACCACATTCAGTTTAACTTATTACTAAAAATAATTACATTTTCTGGTTTGGTTTAAGTCAGTGGTTCTTAACCTTGTTGGAGGTACTGAACCCCACCAGTTTCATATGCGCATTCACCGAACCCTTAATTGGAAAAATAAAATAAGATTTTTTCAAATTCAAAACATAGGTATATATTTTACTGGTGCACAAAATGAACCGTGCATCAACATCACTGTGTTCAAAGAACAAAACCATCAAAACATGATTTTCACACAAAAACCAAAACATAATAATGAATATTTACTGCAAATCAGTGTGACTTCTGCTGTTGCCTTTCAGAGAGCAGTTCAGAAAGTCGACTACTGAGCGCACCAAATTCCCTGCAGCACAGATAGGCCAAGCGATGTAGCGTGATCACCTGCAGCCAATGATGGCCAAGCGGGGCGTGTCATCACGAATCATATGAGTCGGGTGTGTGACTTGACCTCCGCCGAACCCCTAGGACAGACTCACCGAACCCCTGGGGTTCGATCGAACCCAGGTTAAGAACCACTGGTTTAAGTTCATCGTAAGCAAGAGACATTACATGCGTTTAGAGGCTACAAAATCATAGACTTGAATTCTCCTTTAAGCCAACATGAGTGTCTACAGAGCTTCCTTTTAACCCACCAGGATGTGCAGCTGCCACTCAATATTGACAATAAGCAGTCACAGATGGGAAACATGTCCACACTGGGTTTACGTGATATATTATGAATGAATTACTAATGTGTTGTTTTCATTTTCACAGATCCACTCTGCTGAGTAGAGTATAAAGTTCTGAAGAAACCAGAATGAACCAGAACCCTCTGACGATCCAGCCACACACCCGATGTTGTTGTCCAAATCAAAGTATCCCCGTTTGGATGGGAAACGACAATCTGTATTTGGCTGAAAAGGGGACATTTTGCATCGTCCAGTACTGGATTTGGAAGTGGCCCTCGAGCCTTTCTGCTCTGTGCTGTATATTTCAGGACAGCTGTTTTTTCATCTCTTTGTATGACTTTGTAGTCTTTTTTTAAGAGAAACGCTACGACCATCGCAATGAGAGAACCAAGGGAGATGCCGTTTGTTGTCTGCAGCGGCTGCCGAACCTGACCACAAACAAATCTGTTTTCATTTCCACTGAAGCTAGGAGTTTGTGCTTTACTTTCCACTGAAGCTAGGAGTTTGTGCTTTACTTTCCACTGAAGCTAGGAGTTTGTGCTTTACTTTCCACTGAAGCTAGGAGTTTGTGCTTTACTTTCCACTGAAGCTAGGAGTTTGCTGCTGGTTGGCCAACTCGTTCCTACAGGTAGAACAAACTCTGTGACAAAAAGCCAGCATTTTGTGTACTAGGAACTCTTCTGTTAAACCTAACCTGCAACTTTATTACAAGCTAATTACATTTTGTAGTTTTGTGTATGTTTTATTTTTAGTGTCTTGTTTGTTTCTCTTGTCCTATGTGGTCGACCACCTTTTTTCTGAAATGTTTTTTTGCAGATGTGTGAAATGCACTGGGTGCATTTGTTTAAAAAGATGTCAATTATTTGTCATATAAAGCTTTGTGTAATACTCTAAAAGTAAGAAGCCACACCCCTTAACCTATGGGACGGTCAACTATGAGTCACATGATGGAGGTGATGTGACAATGGGTTCCCCAGGATCCAGATAATCAGTGTTAAAACAGACCCCCCTCTCAAAGGAACCCAGTCAGACATGGAGGACTGTGTGTTCCTCAAGCAAACACCATTAGCCTGTGTGAGAGTGGCATGGAGCTCGCTATTCACCTCCCCTCTTCAACCTAATGATAGTACTGAAATACAATGTGGTTGTACTGCCCCCTTGTGGTTAAGTTATGTATGGCTTGAATCATGAATGAATTGAAGCTGTTGTATGTTTCGTATCACGGTTATTTTCGGCATCTTTGTGTTATTTATGATCCTCTATTTGTGGTTGTTACTTTATTATGCTGATATTTACTATTTTATGTATTGTTTAATTTTGTACTAGGTACATAACACTTATCGGATATCAACCTAACAAATATTTTTTATACAGGTTTGTATGAGAACACTTAAGTTTCAGGGTACTAGCAGCACACACTATGAAGTTCAACACGTTGACGGATGTCTTGCTGGCCTTGTATCTGCTTTCTTTCCCCCCACTGAGAATGATGTTGTGGGTTACTGTGTAAATAAGTAGCTTCTCCTGATTGTTTGTATTGGGTTAAGATGGATAGAAGAATCGTTTATAACTGCGTTAGTTGTTAAGAGAAAATGAAGTGAATAAAGAATGCGTAAGGTGACATAAGCCTGCAGTTTGATCACTTTGGTTCACAACCGAATGTACTTCTCAAGTGCGTGACAAAGACATGCTCACATGAAGCACACATAACTGAAAACTACGGAAGAGCATTAAGGCCAACAGCAGTTGCTTTTTTTTAAGCTTCTGTTTAAAGTCAGAAATTCTGACTTTCTTCTCAGAAGTTATTTCTGCCTTTTTTTCCTCAGAAATTCTGACTTTAATCTCAGAAGTTATTTCTGACTTTTTTCAGACTTTAAACTCAGAAGCTTAAAAAAAATAATAAACTCAGTTGTTGGCCCTAATGCTCTTCCGTAGAAAACTCTCAAATGTCAAAGACATGTCTTTAGTTTTTACCCCTGAAAGCTCTGGTGATACCAGACTAACGGATGAGTCCTCAGCATAGCAATCATTTGGCTCCCTCTACTGGTCAGGATATGAAAATTCACCACCGACGATGGTGGCTCACAATGCTACACAGCACTACACAACACTACTTGACAATGTAACGCACCTGACAAAGATGGAGTCGGGATGTTTGTTCAAACTCTTGCCCTCGGACAAAACCCCATCTCCACCACCACAGCAGGCCAATGCAGACCCCCCAAAACACCCGAGGAACGCATCATCCCAGCCCGATCATCGTCCCCCTGCCCCTCCTCACCCCTCCAGTCTCCTGCACCCCACAGTCACCAGACCCCCCCCCCCCTCCTCAACAACAGATGACCTAGGCTACGGCCCTGAACCCCCCCTCAACAACAGATGACCTCGGCCAGCGCCCTGACCAGCCCGCCCCGGTCAGACCGGCTCCTCGTCCTGCACCCCCACACCTCAGGTCTGGAGGAGCCATTCCAGACCTCACATTCCACACAGTCTGTGCAGTAGACTACTAGTAAGATAGATCAGTCGTCCACCACGCTGGTATGATGTAGGACTCCCAAAGATTCTTTTATTTTACCATTTAGAGCATCTTTCAAATGAGACACATCCCAATTTGTGTTCAGAGTCTAGCTGTGTGTTCAGAGTCTAGCTGTGTGTTCAGAGTAGCTGTGTGTTCAGAGTCTAGCTGTGTGTTCAGAGTCTAGCTGTGTGTTCAGAGTGTGTTCAGAGTCTAGCTGTGTGTTCAGAGTGTGTTCAGAGTCTAGCTGTGTGTTCAGAGTGTGTTCAGAGTCTAGCTGTGTTCAGAGTCTAGCTGTGTGTTCAGAGTCTAGCTGTGTGTTCAGAGTGTGTTCAGAGTGTGTTCAGAGTCTAGCTGTGTGTTCAGAGTGTGTTCAGAGTCTAGCTGTGTGTTCAGAGTCTAGCTGTGTGTTCAGAGTGTGTTCAGAGTCTAGCTGTGTGTTCAGAGTCTAGCTGTGTGTTCAGAGTCTAGCTGTGTGTTCAGAGTCTAGCTGTGTGTTCAGAGTCTAGCTGTCTGTTCAGAGTGTGTTCAGAGTCTAGCTGTGTGTTCAGAGTGTGTTCAGAGTCTAGCTGTGTGTTCAGAGTGTGTTCAGAGTCTAGCTGTGTGTTCAGAGTGTGTTCAGAGTGTGTTCAGGGTCTAGCTGTGTTCAGAGTCTAGTGTCTAATGTCCTGTCCTCGTCTGCTGGGGCTTGAGGAGAGATTCCTTCTCAACTGTGAGCGTCTGAAGTGCTTCACCACAGCTGCCTGCCAGTAAATGTTTCCTCTTTACTGCGTTGTGGTGAGTCGTTGATATCCCAAACTTGCTGAGCTTTTCAAACACGGTCTTCCTCGCTCCTCCGTACTGTAGTATCCTGTTGATGTAGTAAGCAAACGCCGACACCTTGGGGTTCCTTCCTCTCAGCGCTATGGAGGCAGCAGCGCAGGTTTGGAGGGTAGACTGGTTTGTGACGGTGGACAACAGCGAGAAGAGGAATGGAGCCAGACGCTGGAGATCTGACTCCATTTTGGAAAATGAGAAAGCCTTCGAGTCGTCAGGCGAAGAGCGCCAGAGCGCAAAATCTTGATGTGATTGGCAAAGTATCTTGCATTCATTGTCTATGAGAGTGCGCACGCATTCTTTTATTATGTCGGGCAGGACATCGTGTTTCATGATGAGGTTTGCAGCGGTTGACCATTTTCCTTTAGAAATATTCTCCACAATCCCTGCAGCTGACGAGGGGCATTTGACTCGGGTTTGTGTTGAAGGGTACTGGATCATTACCTAGAAGACACAGGGCTTGTTGTTAATTACAGTATGAACTGTGTAACAAAGTTGGTTTATATAGGTCAAGCCTACAAATTGTTGAAGCTTGGTGTAGTCATGGACTCAGACCTGAATTTCAACAGTCACATTACAGCCAAGTACAAAGTCAGCCTACTATCACCTGAAGAATATATCAAAGATTAAAGGATTTATATCTCAGCAGGATCTGGAAAAACCTTCAGTTTTTATGCTCCACATATCTGGAACAAACTTCCAGAAAACTGCAGGTCTGCTGCAACTCTCAGTTCTTTTAAATCAAGACTGAAGACTTTTCTTTTTGCTGCTTTTTATTAAATCAAATAATTATTTATTCATACACTGCACTGTAACTTTTATTCCTGTATTTTATTTTTCCTGTATTTTGTTGTAAATGTCCTTTTTTTGCATTTCGTTTTATATGACCTTTTATGTGTTGCACTTTGTCTTGATGCTTTTAATGTCTCATGTAAAGCACTTTGAATTGCCTTGTTGCTGAAATGTGCTACAAATAAACTTGCCTTGCAAGTCTGATACTTGCAACGTACAAACGTACAAACGCTTAATCTATCTCATCAACTTGCTAGCTTTAATTTGAATGCGAGCTTTTAATGCCCAAAACGTAATAAGCCTAATATTACTGTGTAGCGTAAATTAGCCACGGATACTGATGAAGAAGATATGGAATTAAGTTAGTAAGTTGTCCTGAGCTTGTTTCTAGCTCGTGTGGAGGCAGTGCTCTTGGATGTGGAGGCAGTGCTCTTGGATGTGGAGGCAGTGCTCTTGGATGTGGAGGCAGTGCTCTTAGATGTGGAGGCAGTGCTCTTAGATGTGGAGGCAGTGCTCTTGGATGTGGAGGCAGTGCTCTTGGATGTGGAGGCAGTGCTCTTAGATGTGGAGGCAGTGCTCTTAGATGTGGAGGCAGTGCTCTTGGATGTGGAGGCAGTGCTCTTAGATGTGGAGGCAGTGCTCTTGAATGTAACTGTTAGTGCTCAACTTACCTCTGTCACACTTTGTCGAGGCGGCATAGTGGATTGTTTTAGTGTTTCTGTTGTGGACTGGGGGAGATTAGGGGTTGGATGATGGTTGGATCTCTTCTTTTTCAACTTCCTCTGGGTTTCTGATGTGGTCTCTATTTTCCGTTTTTCACCTGCGACTTGTTCTGCACCGGTTTCTAAACTCGTTTCTTCGGACTCACCGGTTTCTAAGCTCGTTTCTTCGGTCTCACCGGTTTCTAAGCTCGTTTCTTCGGTCTCACCGGTTTCTAAGCTCGTTTCTTCGGACTCACCGGTTTCTAAGCTCGTTTCTTCGGACTCACCGGTTTCTTCGCTCGTTTCTTCGGACTCTGCCCGTTTCCATCTTTGGAGAGTTGATAATGAGTCCTCTATCCTAAGTATGAATCGTACACACTTCATGCAAATTCGAGATGATCTGTTTGCTTGGAGCAGCAGTGTTAGACCAAGGTTATCGAGACGTCTAAAGAGGTCAGTGGGTCCTCCTCGGTCGTGTATTTTCTGGGTGTGACGCAAAGTGCCTCTTAATCGACAGTTCTCTCTGCAAAGACGGCAAAAATCATCCACTTCTGTAGTCCTTGAACACGGCTGTAAATCATCCACTTCCACTTCCACTTCTAGCTCTGCCATAGCCACAGTCCCTGCTAACTGGTTATCTGACCTACTGTATGCTATGTTATCAAATATAACGATTATAAGTACACTCATACCATTGGGAGCGTTGTCCTGCGTAATGCAAACAGCATGGAGCCACAGTGCTACATGCGCACAGTGATGGCGTCACATGTTTTGATATGCTGATTTGCTGAAGGAGCTTGTCTGTCAAGGCAACTACTCCCGCCCACTAAAATCGCTCTGGGCGGTTGGAAGTCCAGATATGGCTCTATTAATGCATCCATGGCCCAGTCCCAATGTCTCACAGACTTTGAGATACACGTCTTGTCATTGAGTCTGATGACTGTGGGAAGGAAGCTTGTGGCGTGTGGACCCGGTCCCGACGGTCTCCTGCCAGAAGGGAGTGGGTCAAAGAGACGGTGACCGGGATGGCAGGGGTCACCATCTTATTGGCCTGTTTTGGCCTGATCTATCTCCTCTCTGCCCTTTGGCGTTGAACTTGGATCAGTTTTTGTTTGTCTTCCAATTTGTTTTTCAATGTTTCATCTCTCATTTCAACTGTAGGCCTACATGCTGACAACATGCATCATGGGGGAGGACCGGGTCATTGCTTTTGATTTCATTTAATTTAGGCCTACTCACTCGTGCATTAGGCTAGGTGACTATAGGCTATGTTTAATTTAATTAAACAAACAATTATTTTGCAAAATGTTAAATTAATTACTACATTTATTCAGTATGAAGCAAAAATGCTACTCAAAGCTTTATATCTAAATTGTAATCTATGAAATGAACCAAAGAACCCATGTTATAGTGGGATTTGTTTATTAGCAAATAAACAATTAGCAAATAACTCATTTGTTGTCCACAGCCATGATTGCATCCCCGAATCTTTTCCTCAGCATACAGGGATGCACTCTGTCAGGAACAGACAATACCAACACTGGTATGAGAGAAACACAACATGCGGTGCCATAATATGAAGTTTAGAATATGACTAAACAGTCAGGCAAAAAGAATTAGCTCTATTATCTAGATGTGAGCTGGGGTCTTTTACTCACGGTTGTGTTAAAGGAGTAGTAAAGAGAGAATGCATGTTTAGCCCTGTTTTAAGGTTACTTATGATATTATACAATGGTTCAGATCAAAACGTTGACAAGACTAGCACTTTTGAGGAAGTCTGATAATTGCTCTACCACCGTTTTGGTCATGCAATGGATGTGGGTGGGCATCTTGAAAAATCATTCAAAAAACATGTTAAACTCTCAATATTCTCACACCACATACCAAAATGTAGGCCTAGATATAACTCCAACATGGTCC
>NC_140239.1:2128207-2138207 GCF_949987555.1 Borostomias antarcticus | reverse complement strand
CACACCCAGATTCCTCGCAGTCCGAGTCGGGGTCACCACTGTGTCTTCAATGGTGACCAGGTCCCGTTGTGGGCAGCCCTTCCCCGGGAGGAAAGCAGCTCAGTCTTGTCCAGGTTGAGCTTGAGGTGAAGTGTCGTCATCCACTCTGAGATGTCAGCCAAGCACCCAGCTATGCGTGTCTCCACTTGTGTGTCAGAAGGGGGAAATGACAGGACCAGCTGGGTGTCATCGGCATAGCAGTGATAGGAGAAGCCATGCGAGCGAATGACAGAGCCCAGAGATGTAGTGTAGAGGGAAAAAGGAGAGGACCCAGGACAGACCCTTGTGGAACCCCCGCAATCAGACAGTTCCGACAACGACCCTCTCCATGTCACCTGGTAGGAGCGGCCCAACAGGCTGGATGCAAACAGGCCATGGGCAACATTCCCAGCTTGTAAAGTCTGTGGGGCAGCCTGTTCCTGACAGCTATAAACATGGCAGTTGACCTGATCAAATAGTACAGGAAACATCCTGCATGTCTACTGACTCAGCAGTATTTAGACCAACACGCCTCAGTTGTAGTGCACTTAAAATAGATTTATGGTGTCATAAGGTTCTAAAAAAAGCTTGTGTACTATGTAACTTATTACATTTAATTATTGTCATATTGAGGAACTGTGCTGCCTACCAGTAAATGAGAGTTAAAAATAGACATGGCTCCTATAAATAGCACTCTTTAAACAATCATGTTATCTTCGTTATGCAATTTGATGGCTGGCCAATCTTAGTGTATGAACTTTGTCCTAGGAGGCTATTAACATATTCATGGTAATATTTCTTAAACTACTTTGAGCTTTAATGTTATGTACTGTCTTGACTAACCTGACAGTATTTAAAGAGACAGGTTTACAAAAATAATGATCATCATGCAACCCTATAGACATCCATTAAAATCATCTCATACAGTATGAAGATGACCTAACCCAGATAGCAAGCGGATGTGTAATGATTCTGGGCCATATATGGGCCGGAACTAAGCCACAAGGGCCAGATCTGGCCTGTATATGGCCCAGATCCGCTTGCTATCTGGGAAGTGAAGCTGGATTCCTTCTGTCCATCTGTTGGCGCTGTGTAGCTTTTGACCAGCCATGCCCACAGGGTATAAAAACACAGGTAGCACCTTTCAGAGGCAGACCAAGGCCATGGTTCCCAGGTAAGTCCTCTTTTCACTCAGTACAGCATTTCCAGGTGATAGTCTAGAACCCAAATTTTGATATCTGGGGGCAAAAAAGAGCTAAAAAGGTTGAAAGTACTCAAAACAGTTGAGTACTTTACAGACAAATCACAGTAATTTTACATGTGCATACATTTGTGGGACATATTTCATCAGTGACATTTTGACATGACATACTTGCTTCCTATATTACTAACAGTGACAATAACAGTCACCTTAGTTTACTAGCAACGTTTTTACAGGTGATTTCATAGTTCATACATCATGAATGAAAGATGGTAAAACTTCATTATATAACGGTCCAGAACACCTCTCGACCAATCACAATGTGCAGTTGGATCGTGTGTGTGTGTGTGTGCGCGTGTGTGTCTGTGTGTCCTCAAAATAATAATCTCCAGCTTAGCTCCTAAAGGAACAAACATATGGATAAATGCACTGAAGAGTTTTAGAGTAGGAGTGTAGCCTAATGTTGAGCATCCTTAAACTCATATACTCTAAAATGTCCATTCATGCCTAGCAAGCCCCAGTGGCCTCAACATATTTACATTCGCTCAAGCAAGTCAAACAAGAGAGATCTACACAAGAGAGCTCTACTGAACACCTGACCTGCCAGTCAGACTCGCTGTCGTCGTGTTTGCAGTGGGTTTTAAATGGTTTAAATGGGGCTTGAAACTGGGCGCTTTATTCAGTCCCGCTCTGATCCCGGAGAACCACGAGTCTCTTCGGGGCTGCTCGGCTTCTTCTTCACCCCGGCTTGGGATTCGAACAACTAGTCGTAAGTAGCGTGACACGTTTTCCATGTTTTCTCATCAACTAAATAATGTTTTCTGTAAAACTGAATCTGGTTCGTGTGATTCAAACATGACGCGGCAGTAAAGCGAGCAGGTGCACAGCCTCTCACGGTCCACTGCGAGATTGGGGGGTTTTTCTGTTCATTTCTGACTTTCTCTGTAAAGCGAATAAGCTGTTTTCATCTGTAAATGCATGTGACCTGGCCCACGTCTGCTCAGGACCAATACCATTTTACGTGTAAAAATCTTTTTGTTGCCGTTCATGTTAAGTGGTCTATGCAAAGATGAAGTAGCCTACGCCTATTTGAATAGTTGTAATATTCAGTGTCAGATAATGGGAGGTGTCCTTGCACAAATCTTAGTTAGAAATGCTACTTTAGTTGTAGGCTATGTGCGAATATGCCTGAGAGGTTAATAAGCACCGCTCTGCAATTTATATGAATAACGGTTAGGCTAAGGGTTGTTGGCACAGGTGGCATGTTGTAGGCAATGAAGAGAGCATCTCTCTCTCTCTCTCTCTCTCTCTCTCTCTCTCTATCTCTCTCTCTCTCTCTCTCTATATATATATATATATATATATATATATACATATATATATATATATATATACTATTAACAAGAGTCTAATGGCGATGTTATGCAGCATGTAATATCAGAATCCTCAAAGAAAAAAAACAAAGATAGAAGAACATAGGACAACTCTATTAAACAACTTTACTATTTTCTACTACTTTTTACTATAGGCTATATTCTGAATTGGAAGTATTAATATCGATTTGCATGTCATCATAATGAACCACACATATTTCAGTGAAGTGGTATGTCTTTGTCTTAGAGTCAGGGCAGTGAGAATGGGAGGCCTATATTCTGTGAATAGGGCAGTGTTTTCAAGTCACATACAGTTTAGGATTTTTTTTCAGACATTTTTCCCCAAATAAGAGGGCAAGTATTTCAGTCTCTTTCAGACAATGACTACAGCAGAATTTCTGTGCTCAGTTAATTTCCTGTAGCCCCATTCCTAAATCCATTTTGTCATAGTATTTCCTTTCCGTGCTCCATCCTGGCACAAAGGGAATGGACTGTTCATGTAACACAATACTTCCTGGCTTCTGAATAATAAATGGAGATGATACATTGACCATTAGACTCATTCTCTGATTTGCTTTGTCTCCCACTCCCACTCTCTCTCTCGCTCTCTCTCTCTCTCTCTCTCTCACACACACACACACACACACACACACACACACACACACACACACACACACACACACACACACACACACACACACACACAAAACGCGCGCACACACACACACAGTTTTCTCTCTCTTTGAACGGTGTCAGCCTTTTTGCCTGAAACCGTACTCTGATGTTCTTTAAACAGAGCTTTGCCGGTGAACCGTGAGCCGCTTAATGTCAGCGCTCACTAAAAGAACAGCCAATAGGAACAGGAAGCTTAGATATGACAGCTATCTCCTTGTCTCCATCAGCATATTCATATACTGTATTGTTTGTCAAGGCCTAGTCCTGTAGGTGATGTACTTGGATTGTAACTGCACTCTTGCTTCTGACTCTGGTCTCCACGGCGGGCTGGTGAACAGACGATGGGAAATAGTTCCATGAGATCCAAACGCTTCAAGCGAGGGGACAGCAACGCCACCGCCACCAACGGGCACGTCTGCAAGGACCCGTCCTGCGGAGCAAACGGGAAGAGCCCCGCCCTCGAAGCCCTCAAGGCCAAGGTGGAGGACCTGGAGAGGGAAGGCAAGAGGAGAGAGGAGGAGCTGAGGGTCAAGGAGCACCAGGTCAAAGGTCTCCAGGAGCAGCTGGGCAAGCAGACGCGCGCCCTGGCGGAGCTGAGCGACGAGCTGCAGATGAAGTGCGTCCAGGTGAACAAGCTGCAGGACGCCATGAGGAACCAGAGCGGAGGGGCGGCGCCGGGTCTGGGTCCGGGTCTGGGGCCCGCGGGTCAGCCGCCCTCAGGGAAGGCCAGCAGGTTCAGCCCCATCTTCAGCGGCCTGATCCGGGACACGCTGAACAGGAGGAAGGGCGCCAAGGCCGGGGTGTCGGCCGAGCCCACCTCCAGGACCTACGACTCCAGCAGTCTGCCCAAGTTCTCCTTCGAAAAGGCCCGCGTCCCCAAGGATGCCAGGTAAAGCCTCCAGGAAGCACTTTTAAAGCATGTTTTAATTAGGGCTGGGTTTAAAAAATCGATTAATCGATTCAGAATCGATTCTGAATCAAATGATTCAGAATCGATTCATGAATCCCAAAATCGATTTTTTATTTAATGAATGAATGAATAAATGAAGGAATGAATAGTTAATTAATTAATTCAATGATTCATTCATTCATTCATTTTTGGAAATCAGTATCGATACCCAGCCCTAGTATTGATGTGTTGCATAACTTGGCAGTCATGTAATTAAGGTTACAGCTAAAAAAAATAAATAAATGTTTTTAGTAACACTAACCGAATCGATATTGAATCGAATCGAATCGTGATCATCGATTCTGAACCTTGTGAATCGGAATCGAATCGACTCTTGAAATTCGAGTCGATACCCAGCCCTAGTTTTAATTTCATTTTTTAATTTTTATTATAGCTGGAACAAAATTATTGATGGTTGACCTAGACCTGATTTATAAAGGATTATATATAGGATTTTATTTATAAAGCACTTTTCATTTGGAGAAGATCTCACAGGAATAACCTAGTGAGTATAACACTAGGAGTAAGAGTCCTACCTCACTGGCATTTAGAAAGGTGACGGCTACTTCTTACACCTCACAAGGACCATTTCACTTTGTCTAGTGCCAATGATAACAAGATTACAGTCTGTCAATGTCAGCGATGACAGAGTGCATTCAGTTCAGATTCGTTGTTTACTACTTGAATCATCTTCTCTTCCTTACTGTACATCGAGATTTCTTTTCAAATTGCTCCAGTCAGCTAATTAGCAGCTCGTTGTATCCCCTGGACCCACAATGAAAGCCCCGTCCATTTAGAGAGAGTCTCTACTGAGTGAATGCTCCTACTGTGTAGACCGAGCCGTTGTCCAGAGCGCTAAGCCTGCTGTGAGGCCCTCTGGCCCCCGTGTGCATGTTTAAAACATATGGCCCTTAATGAGGGCACAACGCTCCTCATAACCAAGACGGATGGTCTCAAGTGCTTTGTAATTATCCTGTCTGGTTCCACATACACAAAGGCCTTTGAACGGAAGACCTCCGGCCCCGTGAATAACGGTGTTCAGGGACTAGCACCATAATAAAGGCCTTTTAGATTAGATTGATGTGGGCGGGTGGGCAGGAACGGTCTGAGTCAGGGAACAAAAGGAATGAACTGTACACTGTTAGTGCTCCTTGCTCCCACTCATTCATATTACATTTTAACATGATGAATAGATGTTTTGACCCGCTAGGGTCTCTGGCCGGCCATGTCTGTTGACAGGCAAACGGATGATTCTGTGTAAAGAAATTAGGGTTTTAGTTTTCGTCGCTGGCATCCACAATGCCTTTCCGATATCATCACTGATGCTTCACACCCATCAGCCATTGCAAAGTGCGTAATAAAAATATGGTGACATGGTAATGGAACATCAGCAGCCCCATCTCCCTAATGGATCTCAGGCAGAGGAAGTGGTCTCGGTACACAGTAGGAGCAGCACGTCCTACTGAGATGAATTGCAGCCAATATCAAATATGCTTATAAGAAAATCCCTTTATACATCTCTCCATCATATGCTAATTGAGGTCTTGCAATAGGATAGGATTGGAAACGGATTCAGCCACACACAACCAACAAAAATGACTCGGTAACACTTCAGTAAAAACGAAATAATTAAGCAATAAACCACTTGAGGCCGTGTGTTATAGTGATTTTATAACCCTAAAACCCCCCTAGCTGTTATAAAATCACTATAACACACGGCCTCGAGTGGTTTATTGCTTTTATACAACGGTTACTACAGCTATTAGTGTAAAATAAACACACAGCAAAGTAAAATATTAACATTTATTCAAAACGAAGCATCATTCCCTCAATTCCACGGAGCAAAATAGTTCCCCTAACAAAAGGGTTGCCAAGCAACAACAACAACTACAATGCATTGGATCAAATAGGAGGTCGCGTTAATACTGAAAATGGAATGATATGCGGTCCCAGGTGTGTTACAAAATATTTTAACACGGCTTCCAGCCAATCAGAATCAAGAACCAGAACTAACCGTTGTATAAATGAATAATAAAATGTGATTGAAATGTCTCTTTCTGTGAAAGTGTGAAGAAGCTCCTCTCAGATGCTCTGTGTAAAAACCAGTACCTGAAGAGGCTGGAGGGGCAGCAGATCAAGGACATGGTGGAGTGCATGTACCAGAGGACCTACCAGCAGGGGGACTACGTCACCAGGCAGGGCGAGCCCGGGAACCACCTGTTTGTGCTAGCAGGTAGGACCACGTTTGCAGACCTGTCACCTTTTGGCTACAGTCACCTTTTTTATGTTAACCATGGTAGTTTCAGTGAATCTAGAGGGTTTTAGTTTTGTATGTCGTCACCTTTTTCACTCCAGAGTTGAAAGGTAACAAGAAAATGTTCAAAAGAAAACTTAAAGTACATCTCAATACGTGGGATTGAAATCTGTTGGTTTAATCGGGACCTTGTTGTAGGACTGATGATGACTTATTTTTGAGTTGGTATTGATGCTGTGAAGGAGTGAGGGGTGGTTCCTCTATTGATACAGGAATTAGAGTTTTAAGTGAAGTGATGAATGAATTAGTGTTAATTAATTGTTAACTTGTTAATTGTTATTGTACGTTAGTTTGTGTTTGTATGTATGTATGTTTGTATGATTTGTATATTTGTATGATTTGTATATTTGTTTGTATTATATGTGCACCCCAGGAAGAATAGCTGTCAGATTGGGTGATAGCTAATGGGGATCAATGGGGGCAAAGACACCGAACCCCAAATGACTCCCAGTGAGCAGGCTGGCACCTTGCATCCCAGATAGCAAGCGGATGTGTCATAATTCTGGGCCATATATGGGCCGGAACTAAGCCACAAGGGCCAGATCTGGCCTGTATATGGCCCAGATCCGCTTGCTATCTGGGATGGCAGCTGCCGCCATTGGTGTGTGTAGGTGTGTGTGAACGGGTGAATGAGAGGCCTTCATCGTAAAGCGCTCTGGATAAAAGCCCTATATTAGTGCAGTCCATTTACCATCCTACACAGCTTTTGTATTTCGACTCAGCACATCATAGTGATAAATCAGACTCAATGGTGACTCCTCATGGAACCAGAGCCCCATTACCTGTTTACTATCATATCAAAGAGGACAATCGATGGCCATAATGTTCTGTCTTATCACCAGCACTGTTGTCCTCGTAGTGACATTCACCCTGACATTCAATCTCAGCTACTCAATTTCTATCAGCTCTCATGACTCTAAACTAGCCTCACAAACCATGACCAGGACATCAGGCTGACATTGTACACTGACATTGTACACTTTACTTATAGATGAATAGATGTATTTCCCTCAGATCGGCTGTGAGCGTTGTTACCGTAATGTGTTCAGGCCATGTATCGTCCTTGTCCTATTCACAGATGGGAAGCTGGATGTGTTCCAACACGGTAAACTGCTGACCTCACTAGCAGTGTGGACCACATTCGGGGAGTTGGCCATATTATACAACTGTACCAGGACTGCGTCTGTAAGAGGTGAGATGATGGTCTACGTCAAGCCGTCTTCTCCACCTCCCTTGAATAGTTTGATCAGATGAAAAGTTGAAACAGCACTAAGATAAGGACCATTAAACCGTCTCAAACTCTCAATCAACTCAAGATCTCAATCAACTGTCACGTCACAGCTGTTCCTAAACACCAAACACATTGAAAGATCGCATGAAAGCACTCTCCTGGCGCGTTGCACGGACTGTCCACAACAGTGACCAGTGACCACATTATTGGACACAACATTATTCCGAAGACGGTTCTTCATGCCTAGCGGGTCCAATCGTAACCGAGTTTGTCAGCTCTGTGTTCCGCTCCGCCCCCAACGCCCAGTGTGTACTCTACTCCCACCCTCGCTTGACCCTTCATCAGCCTCTATGAAAGCCAAGGAACTGTCTGATATTGAGAAGGGCAGGATCAGATAGGTCATTAGACAGAAGCAAACAAGCACTTCCATTGGCGTGTTGACAAAGGCCTTACATCAGATCCCAACTGGCCTTTCTGATTGGTCAGTGGCTCCTTGGCATTCTGAGGGCACATTCCACGCATGTATGTGTTCTTTGTCCAGGGGTTCTCTGGAGGACATATTTGTATATTTTTCCAAGTGATTGGCTGGTGGCCCGAGAAGGCCTCGACCTTGATATTCTACCAAACGGACCCCTGACGACTCGGCGGTCACGCTCCTTTCACAGCGGCCATTTATTTTCTCGTGAGAACACATCACATGAAATGGATAAAAGGAAATAATTATACATGTTCTTCATACACTACCGGCTTATGACAAACCTACACAAGCCACTTCCTCCAGCTCCCCTATTGAATCCAGCTGTTGACCCCCCCCCTCCCCTCCCCCCCCACACACACACACACACACTCCACCAGAGCATACTGGCGAGGGCGCAGGTTAACTGGGGTCCATTTTTAAGAGGTGGAGGTCAGAGCGCCAGAGGCCGGCTGGTCCTTCCGGATGTTTGATGGCTGTGTTGTGCCTGCAGCGGTCAGTAAGGTGAGGACGTGGGCCCTGGACCGGGAGGTGTTCCAGAACATCATGAGGATGACCGCCGAGACCCGCCACCAACAGTACCGCCTCTTCCTCAGAAGGTCAGCAGCACGCCGAGGTTTCTCACTGACCGCTGCAACTCCCCACTTAAAGTCGCACTGAAACGGACGTTTGAGATCATCTAACTTCCGTAGTTTGACGTATTTACGACGCAAACAAGCTATGAGGGTGGGACATATGTTTAGAGAAATTTGATTGGAACATTGACAAGTGGGCGGGTTTTAAGAACTTTAGACAGATTCGTTAGAAGGATAGCGTTGATTGACGGGTGGATGTCGTGAGATTATTGGCCTAAAATCTAAGGTACCTGTTGTTGTCATTGCACGTGACCTATCATTTTCCAGGAAGTAAGAAATTATATACTTTGATATAAGATTACAACAAAAGTAGAATTTTGTATTTTTTTTGGCATACATCGTTGAATAGGTGAACACTATGACCAAGTATGTGAACCAAAATGGGATAGAATGCTTTTTTCATTTCAGTGCGACTTTAAGTCCATTTGTGGGTAGGACTTCCCAGTGAAGCACATCGCTGATAGTATCTTGATAGTTACAGACAGACGGCATCGAGCCATTTGTCAAAGCAGACAAAGAAGTTGGTGTTTGTTTGAACAAAGTGGAAATGCTGCTTTGAATTAAGCATTGATTCAATAACGTTGAAGCACAATGACGTTGAAAGTGACAAACTCAATTCAATTGACCTGAAAGGCCAGAAGCCTAAACTTTGACCATGAATTTAAGCCGTGTTTACGTCTGAATGTTTATAATGGAATCTGTTCAAAACGTGGACAGAATGGTCAGCTCTGAAAGGGGATCAAGACAATATGATTCAATTTGTTGATTTAATTAAAGGTTATCAGGATATGTCTTTCCGAATATCAAACAGCAGAAATGCAAACGTTCATTTGTAGTTAATGAGATATTCATTAGAAACATCTGAGTCAGAGCATACCAGCCACCATGCTGGTAATGTCTGTATAATGATCATTTCTATTGTGTTTTTCTTGTCAGTGTTTCACTGTTGGCTGATCTTCCAGAGGACAAATTAAGTAAAATAGTGGATTGCTTAGAAGTGGTAAGTCAACTGTCAAACTCTATTATATTATATATTGTACTAGATATTGAAGAAGTATGAACAAATGTGCATTTACTTGATTTAGTTATTGTTATGCTGGTCTCGTTTATAGCACATTTGGTAACACTT
>NC_140239.1:2088207-2123207 GCF_949987555.1 Borostomias antarcticus | reverse complement strand
GTAACCATGGGAGACGGACCTGGCAAATTATGGGCTGGATTCAATCAAACCATGGCGATGCTTTTGTTGACAAACTACTGGCCTCTCAAACACACACGTACAGTACGCACATACACACTGCCTGATTCGTCACATACCGTAGCCAATTTCCTGACTCGAGTACTGTATAATGCTTCCATCCTCTAACCACAACACTATCTGTGACCTGCCGTACAGTAGTAGAAACGCCAGCGCCATTTTAGCATTGGCAGTTTGGTGTGGCGGGTTATATATCAGTGTTCTGGTTCAGGTTCTGACCACACAAATGGATCGAACTAACACAAATATATAATGCAAAACGGAAACTATTCATTGTGCTGTGTGGTTATTTTCTGTGCTGTGTGAGTTTTTCTATGATGCTATGTTGTGATATGAATGCCACTGTGATTTCGTAAGGGTTACCCGACTTTATTAATTTGTATATTATTTGTCAGACTTGACTCTGACTGGCACCCCGGTGAAGTCATAAGGTCTATCCCGTTACACTCTGTTGTGCAGATCAAGGTGACCCAAAGTACTAAAGATCACAAGGAGCCCCAGACCATCAACACACTGCAGAAAGGAGATTACTTTGGAGAGAAAGCCCTTATAAGGTAAAAACCGCCATGACACATCCTTTAGTCCTTTCCACACAAGCGTTAACAGCTTTTTAGGGCCTGAGGTAGTTTCTGGACTGGACATTAGTCACCTACTACTTCCTGTGATCATTGACTGTATCTACCGTTTCTGGAAGCAAACAAGCTCTGGATGTGTGTGTGTTTGACAAGTGTGACCCCGTCAGTGTGTGTGCCAACTTTCCGTCTCCCCATCTCGACAGTGACGATGTCCGGTCAGCCAACATCATCGCGGACGAGAACGGAGTGGAGTGCCTTGTGATTGACCGAGAGTGAGTATGTGGCACGCTGCACAGTTCTGAACCACACCGTCTCATCCAACGAGAGACGCTGCATACCGACTGTATGCCCAGATAGCAAGCGGATCTGGGCCATATACAGGCCAGATCTGGCCCTTGTGGCTTAGTTCCGGCTCATATATGGCCCAGAATTATTACACATCCGCTTGCTATCTGGGTGTGATGTCAATAGAACAGACAGTGAAACATGGCTACCTGTGTCTGTACATGTGAGATATGAAATCAAAATACAGTGTGTCAGGGTCAACTATCACTTAAGGGGATGGAAGGGACGACCTATAGACCTTTCCGACCTGTCAGTCACGCGGAGAATATTAACCAATAGGGTTGCTTGATTTCTTAAGACCACGCCTCTGATGTCCCACAAACAAAGCTTGTTCCGCGTTGTGTTCATAGATTAGACATTAGTTTGAAGGAAATGGTTCTTAAAACATATAGAAAAAAGGGTGTAAAAACAAGCTGTACGATACTCCACACCTTCCTCCACATCAGTTTACAGCAGCGCCCACACAAAAAGCTACAAAGCTAGCAACGTTAGGTGCTTGATGTTCAATAGCTATTTAGCCCATAGCTAGTAGTTAACGGATCATTCTCATAGGCTCATACTTAGACAAAGTAGTAGCATTTGGAAAATAACATACAGCAATATTGTCGGGAATCCTTGAGAGAATCATCAGGTATTTGCTGCTTAGTGGACATTTTATTAACTTGCTCCAAAGCTTGTGAGGCATAGCAACAGTAACTAGGGGCTGCCTGAATAGGCAAGGTCTATTGGATGCCCTCGAACCTCAAACCAGACCTGTTTTGAAATCCTAATCCTGTCAAACACTGCGTTTGTTTGAGTCTGGCTGTAGTGTCAGACGGACGCGGTGTGCATTTTTGAGAACAGCTCATTGGCTCCACAGTGCCAGACAAGAACAACCAATCGCAGATTAATAATTTAAATTCTTCTAAATACTGGTCATATTCATGCCGTGGCCTGTCTCACTAGGCATTTGCTTTATTTCAGAACGTTTGATCAAACGGTGGGGACCTTCAACGAGCTCCAGCGCTACCTCCAAGGATACGTGGCCACCCTGGACCGCGATGACAAGAAGAGGCATGCCAAGTGAGTCCCGTAGGGGCGTAGAGCGGCAGACAGCGTGGGAGGGTCTCAACATCAGCAGGGAAGGGTGGATGTTGTTCAGGTCTTCCGGCTACTCTACTGCCCACATTTGAACTCCACCGAACCTTTGTGAGTCAGCTGACCTCCCCTTCCCAGGCCTGACCGACACACTGACACACTACGGTAGAACCTCCACTTCCTACCAGACATCAAAGCCTGCTCACATATGGGCCATGTGGAGTAGAAGGACCTTCTAACAGGCTGTAGGCTGGTATTATTATGACAAAGGTGACGCAGCCTTTTGGATGCACAAGATCTTAACCGAAGTACAGATTTCCTCAAAAATATGTATAGTTACAGACATAAACGATAGAGACAGATTTTGTGAAGCCACTACGCATGTCATAACAAATATGACCTTGTTTGACCCTCTTCATGGCAACCTTTGGTCTTTGTGGCGTTTTCTGATCTTCCTGCTCCCTGAAGCTCTTCTTGAGGGAGTCCAAACTTTTCGTTTTCATGAAGCCTGATTGGAGTTAACCCCATCGCTTACCTTGAGATCAACATGAGGGAATTGAGAAAGGTCAGCTTAGTGGGTCAATCTGTGTCTTTGCTGACCAATGGAGAGACGCGATGTGGTAAAGGTCAAAGGTCAGTGAGGATCCCGATAGTGTCAATTACCTGAGACAATACACGCTTCCATATGAGGAATTGAGAATTGAGCAGTTCGGTATTGAATGTGAGTCTTTGACCTCAGTGGGAAATTAGCTATTGATGAGGGGTGGATAAAGGCACTGTGGGTGACACTCGCATGCACGCACACACACACACACACACACACACACACACACACACACACACACACACACACACACACACACACAGTGCCTCACTTGCATACACACACACACATACACAGTGCCTCACTTGCACACACACACACATAGACAGTGCCTCACTTGCACACACACACACACACACACACACACACACACACATAGTGCCTCACATTCTCTATCTCTCACACACACTCGCAGCCTCACTCAAACTCGTGCTCCCTCTGTCGTCAGGAGGTCAGAGGGGTCACGCCCCCCCGGACCACCCCTGTCCCCGGACCTGATCCAGCTGAAGGAGAAGGTGTCGGCCTTCCCCCCCACCATGCCCTTGGACAGCCTGGAGGTCATCGCCACACTGGGGGTGGGCGGCTTCGGCCGAGTGGAGCTGGTGAGACATCCTCCCACAACCCTTCAGATAACCTATCGACCTCCACAAAACAGACTGAGTGCTCAAGTGGGTTGAGGCAGGGGAACCAAGAAGCTGCTCTTTAGCAGGGAGTCATAATACCATGGAAAAGAAAAAACTAAGGCAGCTGTTCTGGTACAAAACTTAAAAAGCCTTTATTTTTGGGCTAGTTCATGATGAACATCTAAAAATGCTTACATGTTTCGGCCAAGAGGCCTTCGTCAGGGCAGAACCTATCAGCCTTGTTGAATTTATTTATAACCATTACATTGTATTACATTACATTACAGTCAACAACTGACGCTTTTATCCCAAGCGACTGACAATAATTTAACGTACAGTAGGTAGTCAGTGTGCTACTACTCGCCAGAACTCACAAGTGCATCTCCTTTCTAAACAAGTGACTAAGAGCATAATCTTGTACTGAAGCCACAGTGCAAGAGGAGCAAACTAGAATAACTCAAGTGTAGTATTTACTTCAGCGCTATTTCGTCATTTCATACTTAAAATCTTCCAATCAGTCTGTCATGTTTCCTTCTCCTCTAAGTGTTCAGTCCCCACTGAGACTGAAGCTGTGTTTGGAATCGTTCCCTCGTTCCCTCACTCCCTATTCCCTATATAGGGTTCACCATGTAGTGAACTACCTAGGGAACGGAGAAAATGTAGGGTACATGCACTGTTCCCTTCAAATCAAGGTGGATTGTGGGTAATAAATAGTGGACTATATAGGGAACGAAAATTCCGTGGAGAAATCGGACACTACAAACAAAATGGCTGACGCCCCTATATAGTGCACTACATAGTGAATAGGGAGCGATTCCGAACACAGCTTGAGACTGAGCGTGTGTGTGTGTGTGTGTGTGACCCCTGAAGGTGAAGGTGAAGAACGAGGACGTGACCTTCGCCATGAAGGTCATCAAGAAGAAGCACATCGTCGACAACCGGCAGGAGGAGCACATCCACTCTGAGAGGAGGATCCTGGCCGAGGCCTGCTCGCCGTTTATCGTCAAGTCAGTCCCATCAGCCAATCAGACGCAACCATCCCGTCGTTCATTTCCTCGTCCGATAACATTCTGCTGCGTCTCACCAGAGTGGCCTTTTCACTGGAAAAAGAGCCGTCGAATACTAGTGTCAGAGACAACGGCTGTTTTGTTGTAGACTCAAACAATATGGTCATCAATCACCAAACCCCTGACAGTAAGGTAGCCATACGCCTCCAGCTGGAACAGACCTAGACCACTTTCTCCTTAATGTCTCACAACAACGTTACATGGATAGAGAGAGCTGGAAATAACGTTATCATCAGCATTATTAATCATAAATACATCATAATGATATAATAACTATGTAATCATTCAATGAGTAGCATTTGAAAGATGAAAACTCACTCTCACTGTTCTATCTGAGAGAAATGGTCTCATATTACAGGAGATATTACCTCCATAAGTTTAACAAGACCCTAGCAGTGACCTCTGATGGAAACCCAATCACCCTTTCTATGGGAGAGAATGGCTTTAAAGGGAGCAGACTGAGATATTAAAACCATCCTTCACACTGTTCCAGCACTGTCCTCATCCACTTGCTCTCTCGCTCTATTTTAGGGTGGATGGTATTTTGGGGGGTGTTGTTTTGTTGTTTTTTGTTTGTGTGACGTTCATCTCTTTATTTTAAAAGTTTACCTCGAGGATCGGACTGAAGAGCATCAAAATATCAACTCTCAAATATAATTATTTTATTTAATTAATTATTTATATACATTTATGTATTTATATACTCATGTATTTATTTTATTTATTAATTATTATATACATTTATTTATTTATATATTCATGTATTTATTTTATTTATTTATTATTATATACATTTATTTATTTTATTATTTTCTCTCTCCTTCTCAGGTTGTACCGTACTTTCAGGGATAACAAGTATGTGTACATGCTGCTGGAGGCGTGTCTAGGAGGAGAGATCTGGAGTCTGCTCAGAGACAGGTATGTGTACATGCTGCTGGAGGCCTGTCTAGAAGGACAGATCTGGAGTCTGCTCAGAGACAGGTATGTGGGGATATGTTCGTGTTTCGTGGATCTCCGCCCCACAGGGCTAGCTCCTATTGGCTAATGAAACCTAGCTAGCTACAATTGACTGAAGAAAAAAACCCATACACGCACCAATTGTTGTTGGTCAAAATGATTTAGCAGGAGGTTAGATCAACCCGTTGTATCGACTAACGTTACCAGCGGAACTTCCCAACGCAGTCGGGTAAAGAGCGAAAACATTTTTGAGAAAAGCCTTGGATTCAGTTATTTGTTGATCTTTAAATAAAGTTATGCCCACCAGTTCTAATACTAGCTGACAAGAACCTCCTCAATGGCAGTGCCATAGTTAAGATGTATCATCATCAACTAAACTGGATGCTGATTGGACAGGCAAAACTAGCACTAATGGTTTGTACTGTCCGGCTGCATAGCCAGACTGATCGGTGTAGACTAGAGAAACAGAATGTAGACTGGCAAGATCTGATGGTCCCTCAAGTCTAGGGTTAGGAGCCTAAGGCAGCTTTGACTCACCAAACACAGGTCTTATCATTGACTGGTTAAACGGCCATTGGATCTCCTGACAGTCGTTAGAGCGGGAATATTAATGACGTTCTTTATTGACTTCTGAACAGGGGCAGTTTTGACGAGCCCACCGCCAAGTTCTGTGTGGGCTGTGTCACCGAGGCCTTCGACTACCTCCACCGAAACGGAGTCATCTACCGAGACCTGAAGCCCGAGAATCTCATGTTGGATGCAGACGGATACATCAAACTGGTAGGAGCCACATATTTGTGTGTGTGTGTGTGTGTGTGTGTGTGTGTGGGGGGGGGGGTTACCTCTGACTGAATCAGGCTAACTTTGGTCTGGGGCAGTACAGAGCACTCAGACAATTAACTGTTGGTGTGAATTGGGCTCCAGGGGCGTTTAAAACGTGACGGCCTTACGATGGAGACTGTCCGTTGATAAGTCATGTAGACCAGGGTGCTTAAAGGCTCTCTCCACCGCTCCTCCCATCAGGTCGACTTCGGCTTCGCCAAGAAGATCCGGTGTGGCCAGAGAACGTGGACGTTCTGCGGTACCCCTGAGTACGTGGCCCCGGAGATCATCCTCAACAAAGGCCACAACTTCAGCGTCGACTTCTGGTCTCTGGGCATCTTGGTCTTCGAGCTCCTCACGGGCAGGTGGGGGTCAAACTCCTCTGTAGTCCCTCACTGTCACAAACGCATTCATGTCCGTCAGTAGAGTATCAGACCCTTAAGTCTCCCTGTCATTTCAATCCTGTCCATGTTCTGGCTCGATACTGTTTATGATCAAAAATAGACTGACATCGGAACATTTGCCACTAGAAATAATGATCGCTCCTTCCCACAGTCCTCCATTCTCAGGCAGTGACCAGATGATGACGTACACCTTCATACTGAAAGGCATCGAGAAGATGGACTTCCCGAAGAAGGTGACCAAGAGACCTGAGGACCTCATACGGAAGCTGTGCAGGTACAAACCCGACCAAAAGAAATGGCACAGTCTTAAACGGTCGCTCTAGAGAAGCACGTGTTCTTCAGCCTCCAGCTGGTACAAAATGCTGCTGCTAGGCTTCTGATTTTAAGATTTTACTGCTAGCTTTTAAAGCTCTGCATGGTCTGGCTCCGAGTGATATTTCAGACCTGTTAGTCCCCTGAGCCTGAGACCCTTGGCTAGGGGCCTCCTGGTTGTTCCAAAAACATGCCATGGAAAGGGACCGGGTTTTATGGGCTCATCAGCTCTGGAACTTCCTGCCTGAGTCTCAGACACGCAAAAACTCTATCCTCTTTTAGGTCTCTTCTCAAAACTCATTTTTATGTAAAAGCTTTTTCATAGTAGTTTTTATTAATGACAAAGTATTTTTGTATTTTTTATTTTATTCACATTACTTTCTTCTCTTTTTATTGTATTTTATGTTGTTGTTGTTAGTGCTTCTTATTTTTCTCTTACAGTACAATGTTTTTGAGTGTACAATGTTTTATTTTGTTTATGAAGCACCTTGTAACATTGTTTTAAAAAGTGCTAAAGTATATAAATAAAGTGTATTATTACTTTTAATTTTTATTTTTATTTTTATTATTATTATTATTATTACGTTGTCCTTGGAGATTGAGCCTTGTGTGTTTGTGCTGTCGTTCCTCTCAAAGGCGTAACCCCGCAGAGCGCCTTGGAAACCTGAAGAACGGAATAACTGACATCAAGAAGCACAGGTCAGTCACGACCCTCGGACGGACCTGGCTGCTTCCGTATGATACAGGGCTGAGTTTCCCAGAGGCATCGTAGTGCTACGTTCATCGTAAGCTATGGCGTTCATCATAGCGCTACGATGCCTCTGGGAAACTCAGCCCAGCTCTTTATTCCTCCGCTGGGGGAAACTATCAAGTTATTGGAGTGTATTCCTCCTCTGTAACCTGATCATGTCTATCATCACTGGGTCGTGGATGGCTTTACCGTAGGATATGGAGAGATTTTTTTCTCTCGAGGTGATGACAGGACTGGGGAATGTCACGTTTCCTACACTCTGTCCATCACCCTCTCTCTCTCTCTCTCTCTCTCTCCCTGGCCGTCCCCATGTCTGACTCTGTCCATCACCCTCTCTCTCTCTCTCTCTCTCTCTCTCTCCCTGGCCGTCCCCATGTCTGACTCTGTCCATCACCCTCTCTCTCTCTCTCTCTCTCTCTCCCTGGCCGTCCCCATGTCTGACTCTGTCCATCACCCTCTCTCTCTCTCTCTCTCTCTCCCGCTCTCTCTCCCTCTCTCTCTCTCTCTCTCTCTCTCCCTCTCTCTCCCTCTCTCTCTCTCTCTCTCCCTCTCTCTCTCTCTCTCTCTCTCTCTCTCTCTCTCTCCCTGGCTGTCTCCATGTCTGACTCTGTCCATCACCCTCTCTCTCTCTCTCTCTCTCTCTCTCCCTGGCTGTCTCCATGTCTGACTCTGTCCATCACCCTCTCTCTCTCTCTCTCTCTCTCTCTCCCTGGCTGTCCCCATGTCTGACTCTGTCCATCACCCTCTCCCTCTCTCTCTCTCTCTCTCTCTCTCTCTCTCTCCCTGGCTGTCCCCATGTCTGACTCTGTCCATCACTCCCTCTCTCTCTCTCTCTCTCTCTCTCTCTCCCTGGTTGTCCCCATGTCTGACTCTGTCCATCACCCTCTCTCTCTCTCTCTCTCTCTCTCTCTCTCTCCCTGGCTGTCTCCATGTCTGACTCTTTCCATCACCCTCTCTCTCTCTCTCTCTCTCTCTCTCTCTCTCTCTCCCTGGCTGTCCCCATGTCTGACTCTGTCCATCACCCTCTCTCTCTCTCTCTCTCTCTCTCTCTCTCTCCCTGGCTGTCCCCATGTCTGACTCTGTCCATCACCCTCTCTCTCTCTCTCTCTCTCTCTCTCTCTCTCTCTCTCTCTCTCTCTCTCTCTCTCTCCCTCTCTCTCTCTCTCTCTCTCTCTCTCCCTGGCTGTCTCCATGTCTGTCTGTGAGCTGAGCCCCATCCTGGCAGAATCAGCAGCTCTTTAATTGAATCTCCCCACAGAGCAGAACAGATGGGCTGATAATGGCGCCCGTGACCTCACCGTGGCTGTGCCCCCTAGCCACGTCGGCCCCAGAGGGCAAAGGGCCCAAGCTCGCCCGCCCGGGCGCCATGGTCCTTTACTTCGGGTCAATTCAATTTGACCGCATTTATGGCTTAAATGAAATTACTCATTCAGGTCTAATTCGTAGATATTGTAGTCTGAAAACCAATCCCATCCGTCACCGTTTTGGGGGGGGGCATGTGGCGGTATCCATACGACCGTGGTGTGGGAGTCAGACATATTAGGACCCCCCCCCTGTGTTTGTGTTTGTGTTATGTCTGTGACTTATTTATTTTCTCTCAGGTTCTGGTATGTCTGTATTGTACTGTTTGGGTGTGTTTATTGTGATCTTAACAGAAAATAAAACATTTGGATCACAAACAGACATGTTAGGACTGAGAGGGTCCAGCCAGGAATGAAAGGGAGATCTGGGCTTTCATCTCGCTGCTCTCTCCCGTCCTCAGGTGGTTTAATGGCTTCAACTGGGAGGGTCTGAAAGGCAGGACTTTAACATCTCCTCTGAAAAGAGAGGTAAGTTACCATGACCTGATTCAAACAGTCAGCTAAGTTACCTTGACCTGATTCAAACAGTCAGCTAAGTTACCTTGACCTGATTCAAACAGTCAGCTAAGTTACCATGGCCTGATTCAAACAGTCAGCTAAGTTACCATGACCTGATTCAAACAGTCAGCTAAGTTACCTTGACCTGATTCAAACAGTCAGCTAAGTTACCTTGACCTGATTCAAACAGTCAGCTAAGTTACCATGGCCTGATTCAAACAGTCAGCTAAGTTACCATGGCCTGATTCAAACAGTCAGCTAAGTTACCATGACCTGATTCAAACAGTCAGCTAAGTTACCATGACCTGATTCAAACAGTCAGCTAAGTTACCATGACCTGATTCAAACAGTCAGCTAAGTTACCTTGACCTGATTCAAACAGTCAGCTAAGTTACCTTGACCTGATTCAAACAGTCAGCTAAGTTACCTTGACCTGATTCAAACAGTCAGCTAAGTTACCTTGACCTGATTCAAACAGTCAGCTAAGTTACCTTGACCTGATTCAAACAGTCAGCTAAGTTACCTTGACCTGATTCAAACAGTCAGCTAAGTTACCATGGCCTGATTCAAACAGTCAGCTAAGTTACCATGGCCTGATTCAAACAGTCAGCTAAGTTACCATGACCTGATTCAAACAGTCAGCTAAGTTACCATGGCCTGATTCAAACAGTCAGCTAAGTTACCATGGCCTGATTAAACAGTCAGCTAAGTTACCTTGACCTGATTCAAACAGTCAGCTAAGTTACCTTGACCTGATTCAAACAGTCAGCTAAGTTACCTTGACCTGATTCAAACAGTCAGCTAAGTTACCATGGCCTGATTCAAACAGTCAGCTAAGTTACCATGGCCTGATTCAAACAGTCAGCTAAGTTACCATGGCCTGATTCAAACAGTCAGCTAAGTTACCATGACCTGATTCAAACAGTCAGCTAAGTTACCATGGCCTGATTCAAACAGTCAGCTAAGTTACCATGACCTGATTCAAACAGTCAGCTAAGTTACCTTGACCTGATTCAAACAGTCAGCTAAGTTACCTTGACCTGATTCAAACAGTCAGCTAAGTTACCATGGCCTGATTCAAACAGTCAGCTAAGTTACCATGGCCTGATTCAAACAGTCAGCTAAGTTACCTTGACCTGATTCAAACAGTCAGCTAAGTTACCATGGCCTGATTCAGTCAGCTACAGATCTATTCAACAATTTATCTAGAATTATATGCACTTCTCTCTCTCTCTCTCTGTTTTTCACCTTAGCTGAGTGGCCCAACAGACCACAGCTACTTTGACAAATACCCTGCGGATGATGACACGCCTCCTGATGAGCTGTCTGGGTGGGATATAGACTTCTGAGGCCCCGCCCCCTCTCCGTCTGGGTAGGATATAGACTTCTGAGGCCCCGCCCCCTCTCCGTCTGGGTAGGATATAGACATCTGAGGCCCCGCCCCCTCTCCGTCTGGGTAGGATATAGACTTCTGAGGCCACGCCCCCTCTCCGTCTGGGTGGGATATAGACTTCTGAGGCCACGCCCCCTCTCCGTCTGGATGGGATATAAACTTCTGAGGCCCCGCCCCCTCTCCGTCTGGGAGGGATATAGACGTCTGAGGCCACGCCCCCTCTCCGTCTGGATGGGATATAAACTTCTGAGGCCACGCCCCCTCTCCGTCTGGATGGGATATAAACTTCTGAGGCCACGCCCCCTCTCCGTCTGGATGGTATATAGACTTCTGAGGCCACGCCCCCTCTCCGTCTGGATGGTATATAGACTTCTGAGGCCCCGCCCCCTCTCCGTCTGGGTAGGATATAAACTTCTGAGGCCACGCCCCCTCTCCGTCTGGGTGGGATATAGACTTCTGAGGCCCCGCCCCCTCTCCGTCTGGGTAGGATATAGACTTCTGACGTTGCGGTCGAAGACGAGGTGTTGATGACGTTTGAGGTTTTCACACTCCAGTCTACCCTAACCGCCTGGACAGAGGGATGGACAGAGGGATGGACAGAGGGGTGGACAGAGGGGTGGACAGAGGGATGGACAGAGGGATGGACAGAGGGGTGGACAGCCTGGACAGAGGGATGGACAGAGGGATGGACAGAGGGATGGACAGAGGGATGGACAGAGGGGTGGACAGAGGGATGGACAGACGGATGGACAGAGGGATGGACTGAGCGATGGACAGAGGGATGGACTGAGGGATGGACTGAGCGATGGACAGAGGGATGGACAGAGGGATGGACAGAGGGATGGACAGAGGGATGGACAGAGGGGTGGACAGAGGGATGGACAGGCTACCTCCAGATGGATTCAAGTGCATTTTCTGTAGCTTTTGCCGGAATTGTATAAATATTGTATTTTTTAAAGCTGGTCGTTTACAGGAATTGCATTGTCAAAAATTGGAAATAACTTTCCTTTAATTCAGGTGATCAATAAAAACAGTAAGGTACAATTGTGATTAGAGACACAACAATTCTACTGTGGCATTCTGGGATGATGTGAGATTCTACACATAACTGCATGATCTGCTGCTATAGACCTACAACCGCTTCTGATGTCTGGGAAGGATTTCCATGTATATATGGTAAAGTACAATATTGACTATTTCACCAAAGTCTGTCAGGCTACCAGTAGATTTTGGACATTCAGGTTAACAGAATGAGAGGTGAGTGTTGTCCTTCATGATCTGAAATATTTGACCTTATTCGTAGTATCCTTTACATTGTTTAACTACAAATAGAACATTTTGACTGCTCTGTATTTTAGGTAAATTGTTGTCGAGGTGGTTAAGAAAATAAACATTCTGTATTTTGAATTGAGGATTCGTTTGTGGGATTTTTCCCGATGTATTGTTTAAGGAGATCATAGCACGTGGTACAGTAGCACGCATAGCTCACGGTCCTGGCTAGACAGCAAGGTTGAGGAGCACAGCTGTGATGACCACTATTATCCGTGTTCTAGTTTCTAGAGAGATTCAGGAATTTGACATATATAACTTTATTTATTCATTTGAATGCTGTGTAGAGAGGGGCAGTGCCCAGAGAAGCAAGCGTCACATCAAAGTGACGAGTGTCCGTTACGTCACAGAGACCTGTGATGGCTTCCTGCCCCGCCCCCCCCCCCACCACCCCCCTTCTCTCCGCCACAATGCGTACAGGAAGCCCCGCCCTTCCACAACAATGCACAAGATACGAAACATACAGAAAATAAATAAATGCATTTTAAAGGTCATTTCCATATATAAATATACTTTCTTAAGCTTATTGTACAAGCGTTTCCTTTTACCTCCAGCATAACATTTACAAGATAAGATTATACAGTGTGGTAGAGGAAGCTCTTCACTTGAGATATATCATACAAGTGAGTGCTCTGGCTAGGTGCTGTGTTAAGTGTTAGTGGGATCTGATGTTTAAAAGACTGGTTTCCAGGTATAGAACTGCATTAAATCTCTAAATCAACTGAAGATGTGTTTAGGTGAAGGAATGTGCTTACTTAGCTGGACGTACTGCCAGTATGGTTGAATATGTGGTGGGTTGTCTGTTTGATGGTGCATACTGTACGTCAACACACACACACCGCTTACCTCCATTCTACCGGAAGGCACCCCACCCTGGAACATGCATGCCTACAATCTGTCACTGCATTGGCATCGGGCCAGGCAGCCATATTGGAAAATATTAAAGAAGCAGTACAAAATGGTCACATATAGACAAAAACAATATATATTGAATGTTATAGTCATTAACACAAAATTACTGATCATCTGAAATATCAAAATAGTGTATAAACTGCAATACTATTGGGATTATTCATTAACAACTACAGTATAATTATCCAAATAATATTAGCTTACTTAATTGAGAACTATTTGATATGTACTTGTATAAAAAAAGTCTATCCAGTTTTTAAAAAAAGTAACTATTCTTGCTCGTAAGACATTTGGTCTTTGAAGTGATGTAAACTGATGTCCATTTAGCCATTTAAAATTTGTGACATAAATTGTCCATGACACAGCCCTTTAAAACCATAATTTTATGAGCTGAATTTGTTAATTCCAAATGCACGCCTACTGCATCTTCAAGAGAGAGCATTACATCATCAACATATAGAGCGTTATATACAAAAACAATGTACAAATCTATCAAAAAACCAAACGTTAGCCTCTACATTCTCCTCTATACTGTGTGTTCTAAATAAATATTTGGTTTACGGACTTCATTCCATAAGAGTACTCATCTAAGGCCATGTGTCAGCATATTAGATGTCCTTTAAATCTGTCACCTCTGCTGGAATCCTGTTTTTACATTTGGTGCAGGTTTCTGGACATTGATAATGAGTGAACCCTCAGTGAGATGGATAATAATCATTCATTTACATCGGCAAACTGTACTATAAGTAACCAAACATTTGAAAGGTCAGATGATTGAAGTGTGTGTGATTATGCAGTTATTCTCATATAAAGCCAGTTCCATTTACATATGCATATCTGTATTCTATTAAACTATATATACACATTATGATAATAAGGTATTCTAAAAAATAAAACAAAAAAAGTATCTATAAATATGACAAAACAGATGCTGTAAGGCAAAGTTGCTTCAAATCCTACATCCCTTATGAAGTCTCTTCAGATCTTCACACCTCTCGTACTATCTTCAGATACAATACGTCTTTGCTTTTATTCAATCGTTTCTTTTTGAGATCCATTATTGAATATTGCTATTGAAATTGTCAGATATAAAAAGTATTGAGCGGCCTCTCGGTAGGATCGTTTGAGTTTGGAAGAGAACGCCATCTAGAGACTTGACATGATTCACAGAGTAGAACGTATACTGGTCATAATATTCTCCACATCTCGTTTCCTTCTATGGACCGAGCTCTTCTTCTCAAGGCCCGGTCATATGAAGAGTAGCTTACTCTTATGCACAATACATGATTCTCCACGGTGTGTATCAATATGTACAAGTGAGCAATTATCTTAAAAACAAATACTTAATACACTCTACAGTCTACACCACAATTCTGGCTTTGGAATCAAATATATCTCTCTATAGCAGCCAAGGCAATAATTATGCAATGATTTTCATATATAGTGAATAACAAAGTGATAGTACGGACATAAAACATAAAAACGTTGTAACAAAACCATGCAAGTGTAGAGCAGAGTAACGTAATGGTCGTGACCGACGGTGACTGGACACTGAAGAAGGAGAGAAGGTGGAGAAGAGGAATCTAGCGACGGGCCTGATCAGAGTCCAGACTGAGGCTACTCTTCCTCCCTTCCTGGGCGAGAGACAGAGGGGTGGACAGGACTATGTAGGGGACAGACAGAGGGGTGGACAGGACTATGTAGGGGACAGACAGAGGGGTGGACAGGACTATCTAGGGGACAGAGATGGAGTCTCTCAGTCTTTTGGTTCAGTTTTGTCTCCCTCTCTCAGAGAAGTGATACCTCACACAGCCCGGGGTCTCTCTATCGTGTTGTGGAGTATTCATGTTCAGGGGTGCATGTAGTCCAGCTGCCCTCCAGTAATATGAAGCCATGATGATGATGATGTGGTATATATATATATATATATATATGTATATATATGTTTGTGTGTGTGTATATATATATATATATATATATATATATATATATATATATATATATATATACACACACACTATATATATATATATGCCACATCATCATCATCATCGTCATGGCTCATAAAATCAGGCTGTGTTGGGTCAGTCCTGTTGTCAGGGCGACCGCGTGGAAGATCCAGTCCTTCCTGAAAGCAGTTAGTTAGTGAACTATCTCATCTTCATTTGGAATAAAAGGCGCTAATCTCTCTTCCAGTGCAAAAAGGGAAAACATCCTTGGGAGGGGGCGCTGTGTTGCAGAGAACTGCACCGTGTGTGTGTGTGTGTGTGTGTGTGTGCATATATATATATATATATATATATATATATATATGTATATCCTTGTGTGTACATGAATGCATGAGGTGTGTGTATGTGAGAGGTAAGTGTGTGTCTGTGCGGAGTGTGTGTGTGTGTGTGTGTGTATGTGTGTGTGTGTGTGTGTGTGTGTGTGTGTGTGTGTGTGTGTGTGGCGCGGAGGCGGTCCGGAGCGTTATCTGCAGGCGCAGGAGTCCACGGTCATGTTGGGGTAGACTTTGAGCACCACGTTCTTGTCCTCGTCGAAGAACAGGATGCTGAGGGAGGACATCTTCTCGGGGACGCAGCAGGGCTCGGGGACGCCCGGGACCACGCCCACCGCACGCACGATACTCTGGATGGTGGCGTGGTTGGAGGGCTTCAGAGACTGGGGGAGGAGGAGGGGGGGGGGGGGAGAGGGGGAGGGGGGGGGTCGGGAAGGGAGGAGGAGGGAGGTAGGGGGGAGGAGGAGGGGGGGGGGGAGGGAGAGGGGGAGGGGGGGGGGGGGGGGAGGGAGGAGGAGGGAGGTAGGGGGGGAGGATGAATGAAGGGAGGAGGAGGGAGGTAGGGGGGAGGAGGAGGGAAGGGAGGAGGAGGGAGGTAGGGGGGGAGGAGGAGGGGGGGGAGGAGGAGGGAGGTAGGGGGGGAGGAGGAGGGGGGGGAGGAGGAGGGAGGTAGGGGGGGAGGAGGAGGGGGGGGAGGGAAGGGAGGAGGAGGGGGGGGGGAGGGAGGGGGGGGGTGTAGGGGGGGAGGAGGAGGAGGGAGGGAGGAGGAGGGAGGGAAGAAGTCATTCAACTGTTGCCAACCTCTTCAATACACAGCACAGACAACTCATAAGCACCCATACACAATATATACTGACCTAATTCCATAAACAAACAGTAGGCCTGACCTTTGTTTGAGCTGAATTCCCATACTGTTATGATAATGGCATTACAATTACAGTAGGAAAGGTGAATGACTAGATGAGGATATGAGAGTGGGATGTTCACAAGGCTGCAGGCCTTACTGATCAGAATCTGCCAGGACGCCACTTAGCACACTTAGCACGCGCTAACGCTCTCCAGAGAGACTGGTCAGCTCCGTCTGGACAGTTTGAACGCAGCTCTCCGCTGACGGCGCTCTGGCGTGTCTTTGCGGGCGGCCTCAGGGCGGGAGGGCGTGGCCTCAGGGCAGGAGGGCGTGCGCACGGACGCGCGCTCTCTGCCGGCTCTCGCTCCACAGCGGCGTCACATGATCAACGAGCCTCCGCCAGAACTCACCCTGACAAATGACCCTCAGACCGCCCTGAGAGAGAGGGGGAGGGGCCCTTAAATACCTGCTATTACCCATCTTCTAAAGCAGGGACTTCACAAAGGAGGCGGGGCAGCAGAGGGTGGAGTGACAGGGAGGGAGGCCCCTAGGGGCCCGAATCTCGGGCCCATCTGAGTGGACTACAAAGGCAGGTCACACCCACCCAGGTCTTAACCGTGCCCGGGGGTGACATGGCTGTGACGCTATCTCACACTACAAGACACAGAAGTGAGGCCCACACGGTTTGGCGTCAGCTCCATTGTTCTACAGTGAACCAGCATGTGCAGGTCCTTTTAGGATGAACTGGTTCGAGTGAAGGAGTATGAAATGAGTTCTTTGAGCTTTGCACTCATCTACATTGTGCGTTCTGGCTATGTACAGTATTCTTCATAAAGAGTTAGGGTATTTGTGTGCGACTAATATAACTTAGTTGATGTGTAAGGGATGCTACTTAAAGAATATAGGGCACCATTTAAAGTCATTCTTTGATAGGCCTACTTGTCTGATTCCCATGTAGGCTTCTAGGAGGATTCTTATTCCAACAGTAGGCCAACGCCTGACATACTGACTGATTTGAAGGGCAAGGATTAGCAACTGTCTCAACTCATAGCTTGAGACATTTTAAGCTCTTCTTGTTATTTGTTTTTTTACTAATAGATGAACCATGGAGGGAAAGAGAAAAAACCACACCACAAGATGGCGCTAAGGATCCACTGAGCTCTCCTCACCTCGCCTGCTGCTGTGTGAACTCTACTTCCCCACTATGCTGTTGCTTTCTTGCCTTCAATTAGTGTTTAAAGTGGATGTGGATAAAAAACAATAACTTGATATGATCATACAGAGAAATCAACCTCTTTGGAGCCAAATGTGGACCTGTTGTGTTTGGAGCCGCCCGTCACTCGTCACAGATAGCCTACACACCTTTGGCATGGGGAATTGACAAGATCCCGAGCAATAGTAGGCATCAAAAGACTTGGGCGAAATAATCCATTCACTCCATCCGATGTCTGCGAAGTCCACCTTCAGGTACCTGCGCGCGCAGTTCCTGGGCTCGTTCCACTGCTTTTTCCGCGCCTTCTTGATCGTCTGCTCGTCGAACTGAAGCAGCGGCATCTTGTGCCGCTGGTTCTTGCGCGTCTTTTTCCTTGGCCTGCGCACTGGCTTGTTTTCCAGCGGCTCGTAAGGGCTGGTTTCGTCCCAGTCCGTGGTCTCGTAGGGATATTCGGGCCCCGGTAGCTCGTTGTTTTGAAGAGGGAGCAGGACGTTAACCGAGCGCCTGCTCCGGCGGGGCGGCTGTGACGCGGTGGTATTACGCGCACGCAGTCCCAGTCTGTGGAAGCCCGAGGCCAGCGAGCCCTCCCCCCCCGCGGCGTGGGGCCTCTGCAGGGAGGAAACCACGCTCTCCCCCCCCGCGGCGTGGGGCCTCTGCAGGGACGAAACCACGCTCTCGGGCTCCGAGATGGCCAAGTCGTTCGCGTATACCAGGATGTAGGGCGAGCGGTTAGAGAGAAGTCGCTTCCAAGGCCTGGGCCCTTGCGAGGTGACGTCGATACCGATGAGCAGCTCGTCGTGGTGTTTGGCTTGGTTGACCACGCGCGTTATGTCCTTCCATTGCCAGGATATAAAGTCCCTGTACATCGTGGAAACGTTGATGAGAAAGTGGCCCAGAGTCCTGGTGTTGTTATCCACAGAGGCAAAACTCCAGATGGCCATTTGGACATGCGCGTGCCTCCTGGCACCGTGGCGCGCGCAGCTCTTTGACCTCGCGCAGCCGTGGGTGACGTTGTGCAGGTCGTGGGTGACGTTGTGCAGGTCGTGGGTGACGTTGTGCAGGTCGCCTATGTAGTAGTGGAGCGTGGCTGAGAGCACGTCTTCCGACTTGGTCAGAGACGTCAGGTTGAAGATCTGCAGTTGCTTACTATTGATGGTACCTGCGTGCGTAATAAGCGACAGTTAGTGACATTGGGATTGGATCAAATTCTCACCTCAATGAGAACAAAAAACTATTGTAGCCCTGTGTGGCACGCCAGCGCGATCACCTGCACTACCAGCTTGGATATCGATAGGAGGCAGTATTCTCATTGTTCACGAGACTGGACATGCAAACTGGTTGCTGTCGTTTCAGTGAAAAGCTATCAGAGGTAACAACCCCACGAGCGACTGGGAATGAGGAACATTTAGGCCCCATGCACGGCACAGAAATGGGAAGGCGAACATATATATAGTATATTAACCTCATCTTACTTCGGTAGCCTAGCTGGGGCATGTAGGAAAAGCGCACAAGCATTTTGGCCATATTACTTTCTCCCTCGACTTCACATATAGACAGTTTATAGCCTACTATTTGCCCAATACAGAGCATTTCAAACAAGGAACCGTAAGCTATAAATAAAATAATAGGCTATAACCTAATTGGTCAAAGGTACATAAAAGATCCACCTCTTGTGCACACTAACAGGTTGCTTGCGCGTCGGTGGTTTGGGATCAACAGGTGTATTTCCACTTTCTTTAAAATAAACATGAATAGATATTTGCTGAGTTTATCATATCATAGATAGAATGTAGCCTGACACGAGTCTTATGTTCATTGGCCTTTTGGGTTAACTTGGGAAAATATACAAAATATAGACAATGTGAAGTTTGTGTTTCTTGATGCCGTTTGGATACATACCCCAGTGCGCTTTAAAACTGCGGACCGTATTCCCGTCCTTGAAAGGAAATCCCGCTTGGTTGTATTTCGTGTAAAGCATCTGCATGTGTTCCGTCATTGTATCCTGTAAAAGCAGCTCTTGTAGTTCTTGCTTAGACTGGTCTTTCTCCCGGACCGGCCCAGAATGGTCCGATTCCACTTTTCTCTTTAAACCAGCGAAATGATCTTTGAGCATCGCGCAGTATCCACCGGACAGATAGCTCCATCCAAACAGCAACACAAGTAGCCGAGAATAGAGAGCCATGGTTCGGCGAGAGCGGGGACTTTCAAAGTGACTTGCTGGTTAAAAAAAAAAAGAAGAAAGAAAAGAAAAGAAAAAAAGAACTTTTCGCCCAGAGCGCGTTACCGAGGTGATCTTATCCTTTAAAAACAATATCATCACCTGCGAAGGAAAGCTGTGTTAAAAAAAAAAGAAAAAAGATATCATCACCTGGAAACACTCTGAAATAGACGCCCGAGAGAATAATGGGTCCTTAGATAGTCTCTGTCCCCCCCGTTGAAAGACAGGCTATGCTGTGATCAGTCCTATAGTCTCTCTCTATAGTTGGGCTCTCCGTTGAGCCGACTGACTGCTCCCGGCGCTCCGTGGGTTAGAGAGGCTATAGTAGTTGACGAGCCGAGGGCAGCTCTGGGTTTTGTAGGCTATCTACGATTTGGGCCGATTTCAGGATCTACAATCGTCCCCCTTCTCAGCTTTCATTGAAGGTAAAGCATGTTGTGCTTGGTAATATATAGGGCTTGTGGGACCAGCTGGGTATTCCTCTCCCATACGGAAACACCGCCAACACTGAGTGAGTGAGTGAGAGAGAGTGAGAGAGAGTGAGAGAGGGAGAGAGAGATAGAGAGAGAGTGTGTGTGTGTGTGTGTGTGTGTGTGTGTGTGTGTGTGTGTGTGTGTGAGAGAGAGAGCTCATTGCAGATATAACTGAGATTAAATTTGATTATGCGTTACTGACTCCGTGCGTAATCAAACCCAGCTAACGAATATCACACGTTATTTAATCGCATACGAGCCCATTAACAAAACCATGATTTAACAGTGTTGTTTTGTAATCCCTGCTGTCAACCAAGTGCTTATTACAGCCTAAGAGGTAGGTTTCTAATAGCGAGAAGGACATCTAGGCTACAGCCGTGGAGCTGCGGCGTGTTTAGCGCCACATAACTCCAAAACAGCCTCTGTGCGCTATGAGTGCGTCATTTCTACCGTCGATCTGTGAAATGTATCTCAGCAAAGCTGCGGGTCTGGACCGCGTTGTTGAATGGGGCGGCTTATTGTCGGTATTAAAGGCTCTCTCCCCTCTTTAGTGGAGTTCAATAGAGTTAAGCACACACATCCTGTACATCCCAGTCTGATCCGGATGCTGCGCAGAGTCGCTAGCGCGCCGGCCTCATGTCAGGGGTGTAAACTCGTCCCCCGTCACTGTCTCCATGTCAGGGGTGTAAACTCGTCCCCCGTCACTGTCTCCATGTCAGGGGTGTAAACTCGTCCCCCGTCACTGTCTCCATGTCAGGGGTGTAAACTCGTCCCCCGTCACTGTCTCCATGTCGGGGGTGTAAACTCGTCCCCCGTCACTGTCTCCATGTCAGGGGTGTAAACTCGTCCCCCGTCACTGTCTCCATGTCAGGGGTGTAAACTCGTCCCCCGTCACTGTCTTCATGTCGGGGGTTTAAACTCGTCCCCCGTCACTGTCTCCATGTCAGGGGTGTAAACTCGTCCCCCGTCACTGTCTTCATGTCAGGGGTGTAAACTCGTCCCCCGTCACTGTCTTCATGTCAGGGGTGTAAACTCGTCCCCCGTCACTGTCTTTTTCATGTCAGGGGTGTAAACTCGTCCCCCGTCACTGTCTTTTTCATGTCAGGGGTTTAAACTCGTCCCCCGTCACTGTCTTTTTCATGTCAGGGGTTTAAACTCGTCCCCCGTCACTGTCTCCATGTCAGGGGTTTAAACTCGTCCCCCGTCACTGTCTTCATGTCAGGGGTTTAAACTCGTCCCCCGTCACTGTCTCCATGTCAGGGGTTTAAACTCGTCCCCCGTCACTGTCTTTTTCATGTCAGGGGTGTAAACTCGTCCCCCGTCACTGTCTTTTTCATGTCAGGGGTGTAAACTCGTCCCCCGTCACTGTCTTTTTCATGTCAGGGGTGTAAACTCGTCCCCCGTCACTGTCTTTTTCATGTCAGGGGTGTAAACTCGTCCCCCGTCACTGTCTTTTTCATGTCGGGGGTTTAAACTCGTCCCCCGTCACTGTCTCCATGTCAGGGGTTTAAACTCGTCCCCCGTCACTGTCTTTTTCAGGGGTTTAAACTCGTCCCCCGTCACTGTCTCCATGTCAGGGGTGTAAACTCGTCCCCCGTCACTGTCTTTTTCAGGGGCGCTCGGGAGGAAGTGATTAGGTTTCCCCGCCCTCGGACATCTGATGGTAATAATATTAGCATTTCACGGAGGCCAGTCATCAGCAGCAGCCAACATGTTGAACGCAGTTGATTAGGGATATTTTGGATGATAAATGATAAACGTGTGATTTTCACGTTTTCCCGTACTCGGGTTGGACATAATTATGCTGTTGTTTTTAGAATAAAATGGTCATCAATCAACGACGACATAATCTCTTCACAAGGATTTGATCCAATAGCACTGCTCATATGAGGCATACCATAATATACACCATGGCTATTAACAAGATGCTTCTACTATGGCCATACACACGGATCATATAGATGAACATTTAGATTATGAACAAGGGCCTTTTAATTGCATTTGCAGTCATGTCTTCGGACTGTCCTGTCCTGCACCCTGTCCTATGTCGTCTTCACCAGCGTATGTCTTAACCCTAATCAAATCCCTAGTATGTGAACATGGCGAATAAACAGATCTCGAATCTTGAAATGGGACAAGGGGGAAAGACCCAGAGAAATGAGATTAACTCTGACCTGAACTCACCTCCTTACCTGATGTCATCATGCAGGTTAGGCCTCCAACCAATAAAACGGTTCTTTGGTCCAAACCCAACAGCATTACTGTCCAATAAAAGAAATGAGGGGAAACAGACATTTCATTCGACTATTTCATGTAGACTTTATTGCAAAATCATTGCTATTTATAGACACGTGATCTGTTTTAGTGAATGCCGTTGAGGTAGAACAGATAAAAAGGCACCGGTCGCGCTTCAGGAGGAAACACTCACGTGCTTATCCTTCGCCCCCACCTGTGTGTTTTTTTCACGAGCGCATCTGCTGGTCTGATTGGTGGGCGTCTGAGCGCATCTGCTGGTCTGATTGGTGGGCGTCTGAGCGCATCTGCTGGTCTGATTGGTGGGCGTCTGAGCGCATCTGCTGGTCTGATTGGTGGGCGTCTGAGCGCATCTGCTGGTCTGATTGGTGGGCGTCTGCGCTCGCGGAGAGAAGTGGGCAGTCTCCTCACAGCCGTTAGGCCACATGAATGAGCTGCGGCGCGCGGAGCTAAACAGCTCTAAATGTGGGTGAAGTGCTCGTTCGCCACCCAGTGTCTGAGGTCTTCCGTGTGATTGGATGAAAAACAGCGAATGGACAGCTAGGCTGGGGGGTGAGGGAGGGGGGGGGGGGGGGGGGTGATTGATTGCTATGGTAAAGTCCCGGGGGTACATCAAGCTGTGGGGAACCGGTTGTAAAGCAAGTACGGCAAAACAGGAAATGATGTCACCGGTGCAAACTCTCTGCCACCATCCGAAGCGCTGGCCAATCCAGTTTTATTTAAAATCCAATCAGTGAGCAATGAGCACCGGATGCCTTGTGACTGCGCTGGCCTTAAAAGAGGACGGTACATTTAAAGGCTCGTTCGTAGCTGTTGTCTTTCGGTAATGAAACATAGCGCCCACTTCTACGCTGGCGCGCTGACTCCGTGCGTCCACAATCAAAGCAACGGAAACAACGGAGAGAGAAAAAAACACGCCGGTCGCATAATGAGGACCTGCCCGACTGCACGGTCAAAACCTTGCCGTCGCCACAAAGTGTTATTTGTAAACTCCCTTTCTCTCTCGGCTTAAATAATAGTCGTTGAGTGAGTGATATGTAAATGACAGAGCGCTTTGATGTCGCAGTGTGTGCCTGACATCTGGGAACATGCGGAATGCTTTCAGCCGCGTTCCCCCTCCCTTTGTGAGGGCCGGCAGCGTTCTTCCTGTCCGACCGGAGCTACCGCGGCCCTGGGGGAGGACGGTCAAAGAGCCCCCCCGTCCCCTTTCAGAGCTCGGACACCTTTCCTTTGTTTAGACGAAGGGCCAAAACCCGCCGGGCGCAAGGAGCGGCCCCAGGGTGCCTTGAGCAGGCTCCAGTCCAACCACGACCCCTGGGACGGTCCTAACCATGACCCCTGGGACGGTCCAACCACGACCCCTGGGACGGTCCTAACCATGACCCCTGGGACGGTCCTAACCATGACCCCTGCTCCAGTCCAACCACGACCCCTGGGACGGTCCTAACCATGACCCCTGCTCCAGTCCAACCACGACCCCTGCTCCAGTCCAACCACGACCCCTGGGACGGTCCTAACCATGACCCCTGGGACGGTCCAACCACGACCCCTGCTCCAGTCCAACCACGACCCCTGCTCCAGTCCAACCACGACCCCTGGGACGGTCCTAACCATGACCCCTGCTCCAGTCCAACCACGACCCCTGGGACGGTCCTAACCATGACCCCTGCTCCAGTCCAACCACGACCCCTGGGACGGTCCTAACCACGACCCCTGCTCCAGTCCAACCACGACCCCTGCTCCAGTCCAACCACGACCCCTGGGACGGTCCTAACCATGACCCCTGCTCCAGTCCAACCACGACCCCTGGGACGGTCCTAACCATGACCCCTGCTCCAGTCCAACCACGACCCCTGGGACGGTCCTAACCACGACCCCTGCTCCGGTCCTAACCACGACCCCTGCTCTGGTCCTAACCACGACCCCTGCTCCAGTCCAACCACGACCCCTGCTCCAGTCCAACCATGACCCCTGGGACGGTCCTAACCACGACCCCTGCTCTGGTCCCAACCACGACCCCTGCTCTGGTCCCAACCACGACCCCTGCTCTGGTGCTAACCATGGTTAGGACTATCCCCGGAGCAGTTATTAATGTGTATGCAGCAAGTGCACATGTGGGCCAAATGCATGATCACCAGTTCAGGAGGTTGAAGAACCAGCCATCAGGATAATCACATCTGACTGGAGCTCAAATGCATGCTTTTTTATTTTATATAGCACAAAAAAAATAATCTGGCTCGCGCGCTCTGCGCCCTCGCTCGAATTTAATGTCCCCGCCAAAGCTCAAATCAAAAATACAGCCTTGGCACTGGGTCACACTTCCTCAAATCCCCGGTTTGGGTAAGGTCTCCCATGTCATAGCAAAGTTGTGGTACTCTAAACTCTGCTTCCCCCAACATCATAATATTAGGCCTGCAGTCACGCAACTTTGTTCCCCATGATGAAAGCCGCGCTTCCTGATGCCTGTGGTCGAAAACAAACATGGCGTAACGTAGCTTTAAAGGCCGCACACACACACACACACACACACACACACACACACACACACACACACACAGGGGAAATCTGAGGTGGGCGTTTATCAAAGGTTAAATCCGTAATTTGCGTTTCCCGTATTTGCTTAGCGATTTGCATCGGGCGCCGCCGGGCCTTAAAGAGTCGCGGAGGCTCCGCCCCCTTCCTTACGAAGCGCGTGACGGCGAGCGTGATAAGAGGAACGGCGTGTAAATCACGGGGACTAAAACAACTTTTAAACAGATCAAATTAGAGGCCTCCGCTGCTTTTCAATATGTGTTTAATGGCAGCGTGCGGCGGCAGGGTTAGCCGCGGGGTCTCACGTCTTCCTCCTGGTGATGTGGTCGTAGATGACCACCTGGATGTAGAGGTCGGACTGGAGGGGGATCCGGGAGGAGTTGTCACCGGGGGCTGCCTAGAGAGGGGACACACAGGACAGACAGCTAGTCTGGTATAGTACAGTCATAGGGCTGGGTTTAAAAAATCGAGTCATCGATTCTGAATCGATTCTGAATCAAATGATTCAGAATCGATTAATGAATCCCAAAATCGATCTTTTATTTAATGAATGAATGAATAAATTAAGGAATGAATAGTTCATTAATTCATTCAATGATTCATTCATTCATTATTTTTTGGAAATCAGTATCGATACCCAGCCCTAGTATTGATGTGTTGCATAACTTGGCAGTCAAGTAATTAAGGTTACAGCTAAAAAAAACAAAAACAGGTTTTAGTAACACTAACCGAATCAATATTGAATCGAATCGAATCGTGATAATCGATTCTGAACCTTGTGAATCGGAATCGATTCTTGAAATTCGAATCGATACCCAGCCCTATACAGTCACTCTAAAAAGAGCTGTTTTATTTAATCAGTTGATTTAGGGAAATAAGGGCCTTCTTTCACCAGTGCTGTGTTGCTGTCAGATAAGCAGAAGTTGTTCATACGTGGATGAATCACAAAGTGCAGGCTACTCTAGGGTGGCACCATATCGAAAATGAAGTTCTCGAGTAATAATGTTTATATGGTAGAAGATAACCCAGTTGTGTTACCGCAGCGTCAGCAAAATAGACGTTTCCAAGTTAGATTTGCTCAAATCAAAAATGGTTGGGTGTGACTTTACATCAGAGATGAAACGAGGCCCCACCACTGAGAGAAATGACGCATGGAGCAGCTGTGGTGTTTTATTGGAGGCTAGCTGTATCACACGCCTCTGGAGGGAGTGGACACACAGCCAGCCATTATGTCCAATTAACACTTTTACCTCAGATGCATTTGTGGGTGTCTTAATAAGGGCTGCAACCTCCATTTGCGAGTTCAAAAGAACAAAAAAGGGACAAATAAAACCGGCCGCTAACTAAGGCGCCCAGATTGACTGTATTTCAACGGAGACCCAATAACGGCTGGTGTGTTATTACTGTGTTATTACTGTGTTATTACTGTGTTATTACTGTGTTATTACTGTGTCTCGTCTGTTGTGCGCCAGAAGTTGACTCTGCCGCAGAAAATGTCGAGGATGGGATTGTATGTCGTGTCGTGACACGAGCGCTAACCCGAGCGCGACGCGTTCTCTCCGGGGCGGGCTGGCGCCGGCTCGCCGGTCGATCGTGGTACTGGATGACGGAGGGGGGCAGAAAAGTGCAGCAGCCACCCAAAACGACTGGTCTCTTTGATGTGTGCCCTGGTTCCAGCCCCCCCCCGGCCCCTGAGGGAGCGCGTCCACGCGGGCAGCACAGTGAGCTCATGGCGGGTTAAGGGTGGGTGGCGCTGCTCTGGACCGGGCTGGACCGGGCTCCGGGCCCGCGGGTGCTGTGCTGTGCCTGGCTTCCTGGAGCCTCTCTGGTGTTTTTAATAGGCAGCCTGACTGGGCGGGGCTCCACCGCGGCAGGGAACCACGCCACGGCGGACATCTTGGCCCCTCGGCGCAAAAAAAAACAAAACACCGTCCCCTAAGCTCTGTCTGCAGTTCCTCCCTTTCAAAATAAGTCCTGCTCCCCAGGACACCCCCCCCTCCCCCCAGCCCCCCAGCGGGGGGAGGGTTGTATCTGTCTGAGACGTTACTCCTCTAGGACCCCCAGCAGGGGGGAGGGTTGTATCTGTCTGAGACGTTACTCCTCCAGGACCCCCAGCAGGGGGGAGGGTTGTATCTGTCTGAGACGTTACTCCTCTAGGACCCCCAGCGGGGGGGAGGGTTGTATCTGTCTGAGACGTTACTCCTCTAGGACCCCCAGCAGGGGGGAGGGTTGTATCTGTCTGAGACGTTACTCCTCCAGGACCCCCAGCGGGGGGGGGGGGGGGGGGGGGGGGGTTGTATCTGTCTGAGACGTTACTCCTCTAGGACCCCCAGCGGGGGGGAGGGTTGTATCTGTCTGAGACGTTACTCCTCCAGGACCCCCTGTGGGGGGAGGGTTGTATCTGTCTGAGACGTTACTCCTCCAGGACCCCCAGCGGGGGGGGGGGGGGGGGGGGGGAGGGTTGTATCTGTCTGAGACGTTACTCCTCCAGGACCCCCTGCGGGGGGAGGGTTGTATCTGTCTGAGACGTTACTCCTCCAGGACCCCCAGCGGGGGGGAGGGTTGTATCTGTCTGAGACGTTACTCCTCCAGGACCCCCAGCGGGGGGGAGGGTTGTATCTGTCTGAGACGTTACTCCTCCAGGACCCCCAGCGGGGGGGAGGGTTGTATCTGTCTGAGTCGTTACTCCTCCAGGACCCCCGGTCAGACGGGTCAGGGCAGAGGAAGCACCTGTCCTCCAGGCTCAGATCCTCCTGCAGGTGGGGAACAAACGACCCAGCCTCATCCTTCATTCTCTCTCTATCTCTCTCTCCCTCCCCCTCTGTCTCTCCCTCTCTCTCTCTCCCTTTCCCTCTCTCTCTCTCCCTCTCTCTCCCCCTCTCTCTCTCTCCCTCCCCCTTTCCCTCTCTCTCCCTCTCTCTCTCTCCTTCTCCCTTTCCCTCTCTCTCTCTCCCCCCCTCTCTCTCTCTCCCTCCCCCTTTCCCTCTCTCTCTCTCCCTCCCCCTCTCTCTCTCCCTCTCTCTCTCTCTCTCTCCCTCCCCCTCTCTCTCTCTCCCTCCCCCTCTTTCCCTCTCTCTCCCTCCCCCTTTCCCTCTCTCTCTCTCTCTCTCTCTCCCTCCCCCTCTCTCTCTCTCTCTCTCTCTCTCCCTCCCCCCTCTCTCTCTCCCTCCCCCTCTTTCCCTCTCTCTCCCTCCCCCTTTCCCTCTCTCTCTCTCTCTCTCTCTCCCTCCCCCTCTCTCCCTCCCCCTCTCTCCCTCTAGCTCCTCAATGGCAGCGCGCTACGGTGGGTTCTGGTGGGTTCTGGTGGGCTCTGGGGGGTTCTGGTGGGCTCTGGTGGGTTCTGGTAGGTTCTGGTAGGTTCTGGTGGGTTCTGGTAGGTTCTGGTGGGTTCTGGTGGGCTCTGGGGGGTTCTGGTGGGCTCTGGTGGGTTCTGGTAGGTTCTGGCGGGTTCTGGTGGGTTCTGGGGGGTTCTGGTGGGTTCTGGTGGCCGGTCGGGGCAGAGCCGTATTGTTAGCTGGCTTTGCTGAGTCAGCAGTCATGCGGCTGGAAGAAAGTCCAGAAAAAAGGCAGCTGGAGGAGGATTGAGCGTTGGTTTCTGAAGCGTCACAGAACTGAAAAACACGCGAGACAAGTGGGGTTTTGAATGAACTCGAAGCACATTTGCACGTTCGTGTCGGTTTGAAAGGGTTTGAAAAGCTTACGAACAGCCAAAACTAACAAAACAGCAGGAGGCCGATGATTTGTTTTCAAGACACTTGTTCCTGGAAGTGTTTTCATGGCCGCCGGCAGGTGAACCACTGAGCCATTTGTCTTCCTGGGTTTTGAAAACAAAACCAAAAGGCAACTGGGGAGCTGAGAGAACCCACTCTAGTCTCCATGAGGGAGGAGGACTGAGAGAACCCACTCTAGTCTCCATGAGGGAGGAGGACTTGGAGAACCCACTCTAGTCTCCATGAGGGAGGAGGACTTGGAGAACCCACTCTAGTCTCCATGAGGGAGGAGGACTGAGAGAACCCACTCTAGTCTCCATGAGGGAGGACTGAGAGAACCCACTCTAGTCTCCATGAGGGAGGAGGACTGAGAGAACCCACTCTAGTCTCCATGAGGGAGGAGGACTTGGAGAACCCACTCTAGTCTCCATGAGGGAGGAGGACTGAGAGAACCCACTCTAGTCTCCATGAGGGAGGAGGACTGAGAGAACCCACTCTAGTCTCCATGAGGGAGGAGGACTGAGAGAACCCACTCTAGTCTCCATGAGGGAGGAGGACTTGGAGAACCCACTCTAGTCTCCATGAGGGAGGAGGACTGAGAGAACCCACTCTAGTCTCCATGAGGGAGGAGGACAGTAGGACCCCACTTATCCGAACCCAACGGGACCGAAGGTCGTTCGTATCTCTGAAATGTCCGGATGACTGAAACTTATAATAGACCGATAAATACCCTTAATTACTTGTGAAAATGCGTCAAAATTGCAATCAAATAGCCAACTAAACTCATATAGCCTAGCCTATAATAGACCTACAGTAGCCTAGAATAAAATAAACGAATTTCCACTTGAGTGCGTGCTTTGATCAAATACAGTACTGTACCTTCGGATCAACGTTGAGGATTTTGCGGTCTGTCTTGTTGTTGAAGAGCAGACCGCTGGAGTTCAGCGCGATCACCTGGTAGTTTGCGCTGTGGTTGGATGTGGACACTTGCGTCTTCCAGTTGTAGAAGCTGTGCAAAGAAGGAAAGTGGAGCCGTTACTAGACGGCGGGATTGAGACTCTCCTTCAAAAAAAAAAAAAAGGGCAATATAAAAAAAAAAAAGACCGACTTCCTTTGCGTGAGAGTGAGAGGTTGACGAGGTACGATATCTGCATGTCATGCGCTAGGGCGGGGCTGCGCAGCCGAGCTCGCCCACGGGATATCTCTACGCCACATCTTTCTTTATTGGCTTCTCTGCTGGAGGCTTTTAAACAACGTGTTGATTCTCCCGTGCGTGAGACACGAGCGCCGGGCAAAGGTCACGACTCAGCACATTTAAAACGGGGGGTGTGTGTGTGTGTGGGGGGGTGGGGGGACGACCACGTTAGGATTATAAAGTATTACAACATGCAGTGCCGTTATGATATCAATGTTTAACAGCTGGTTATAAAACAAATCTTGTTAGTGGAAAGAGGAAAGCAACCCGCAGTGTTATTTATCTTTTAAAAGAGGGAACGTTTTCAGGTCTGTTTCCAATTTGCGTGGAGGTGCTGTGTTGGGTTTCTCAAGGCCAGGCATTAAGGTAAAGCTGCGGCTAATAAGGAATTGAAACCGTATAAAGTTTCGGGTTCCAAAATAAATGAGGGATTAATTTATGGCGTCCGATTGGATCGTCCTTTCCTTTTCCACTTTATTTCATTGACACAGGTTCGAGGAACAACAGTGCGCCCCAGTGCCGGCGCGCACGCACGCACGCACGCACGCACACACACACACACACACACACACACACGCGCTGAAGGCAAAACAACAGTTGCGCCCTTGGAACTGCGGTAATGATGTGATTAAAACGTCAGGGCAGCATCTGATGATGTTACACGTCAGTTTGATCAATTATGCAATTAGCAGTAGTCACAGTATCATTTCCTCTGTGAACACACTGATTAAGTAAAGACCCCTGCAGCATTTAGATAACAAATTTGACGTGGATGAAAACAGAATAATTTCGAGCAAACTTGACCGCCCCAAACTGGGGGGCAGGGGCTTGGCACACCCGTGCAGACCCGCCTGTGTGTTGCACTGCTGTAAGGGTCAGGGGTCAGCTTACAGACTAGTGGCCAAAATGATGGACGATCTTTGTTTTTATTGTGTGGGTGATGTGGGCTTATGGGAGTGATGTGTGTTTGGGTCGGTAAACAAGAGCCTGTATGTGATTGGGCCTGTTGTGTTGTTTTTGTATGTTTTGCGTTGGACCCCCTTGAAAACCAGATGGTTTGATCAAGGGGTAATCCATTAATACACTTTCAACTCTAAACTTTAAACTCTACAAACAGCAAGTGCGTAAACATAGTGAATCACACAATCAGCTGGCGTACTAAGAGTCTCAAAGCACTGAACGAGACGTTGACTAGCGTGAGATTCACCGTTAAGATCGCCCGTCTGAATGGGATTACATAAAAGCGTTATGTGATACTGAACAGACAGATCGTCTTGATGAGCTTAATTCCCCTCCCAGCGCCGCCGGCCTTCTGGACGAATCAGAATCTCCCTACAGTGGCCCCCCCCCCCCCCCGCCCCCAGCTCTCCCCCTACAGTCGCCCCCCCCCCCCCCCCCCCGCCCCCAGCTCTCCCCCTACAGTCGCCCCCCCCCGCCCCTCCCCCTTCTCCTCCCCCCCCTCCCTCTCTAACTGCTGAGCGACTGAGACCGCTTCACCGATCGAGCGCACAACGACAGATGGCGGCCTCCGTAGCGCCGCCGTGGCGACCGGGCCGACTGTAATCGCGTGCCGCCGTGGCGACCGGGCTGACTGTAATCGCGGCGCTCGATGAGTCATGAGTAAGTTTATGGTCGGGGGGCTGGAGTGGTTCTCCCCGTCCCTGGGCGACGCGCTGGCCCTCCTTCACGGTTCTCATCGCCGGGGCCCCCGGCGCCACGAGAGCCAGCTGCCTCGCCGTAACACAACTCCAAATGTCACACTTCCAGGCGCTGAAGGCTGCTTTAGGGGCCTCCGCCGCTCCCCGGCACCACTCCGCCGTCCAAGAACAGAGTTGGACCTCAGGGAGGAGGCGGCGTGTAAATCAGGAGGAGGCGCACGGTGGAGGAGGAGAAGGGGAGGGGGGGAGAAGGGGGTGGGGGAGGAGAAGGGGGGGGGGGGGGGGGGGGAGTAGAAGGGGGGGGGAGGAGGAGAAGGGGGTGGTGGGGGGAAGAGGAGAAGGGGGTGGGGGAAGAGAAGGGGAGGGGGGGGGGGGGAGAAGGGGGGGGAGAAGGGAGGGGGGGAGAAGGGGGGGGGAGGAGGAGAAGGGGGGGGCAGGAGGGAACAGCCAGCTATGCACCTCACGCCTGATCATGATAGCGCTGCTGGAGCCCATCCAAGGCCCTGCATGTTATATATCACCTACTGCGTCACTTTACTGCGTCCAATACATGATAAACAACAGATGTAAAACGTTAATGACCAAGACCATAAAAAATAAATCACAGAATGCTTACATTTACATTTCAGGCCGTAGCGAACTTTGAGATATTGTCCTTGTTGGCTGGTGTCTAGGCTCTAGCCAAGAGTTTAGGGAGATTTGTTTCAGTAGCAATCTCTGGTGTAATATAAAGACACTCTGCCACTTACGTTTGAATCATAAAAATACTTTCTGAATACAAACACGTTTGGCTTACTACTAGAACACATACTGTATGACTGCTACAGTACATAGAAAAAAAACGACACGTGTGGCCCATCCAAAAAACACAGACCCCCGCCATGCAATTAAGGCCCGTGTAAATATGTATATCATCTCAGAAGGAACTTTCTGAATGGCTATAAAATGGTTATTCCATAAAAATAAAAAATAAGCCACGATATGCGTTTGCTGTGGGTATCCCGGCAACACTGGCTACCCAGGATTGGCTGGTGGTTGAGCGCCCGAGGGGGCGTCGTCGGGGGGCGGTAAATCTGTCTGGGGGGAAGGCATCGGGCTGGGGGGACTCGCACCACGGTTCAACATCTGGACCCGGGCCATGTTTAACCCCCCCGGGGGCCGCGACACACGGCCGGGTCGGGCCGTACCCCCCCCCCTCCCCGATAGCGTTCCCTCTCGCCACGCGCGCTCTGGCTCCGCCCCCCCCCGACGACGACGGGCCGCCGTCACGTCCGGCGCACGCTAGAAAACGAGTTTAGTGACCGTTTCATAATCTTGAAATAAAGTGATGAAAACCCTAGCGGAGCGACGCAGGCGGCCGGGTTCTGGGAAGTCCGATCCGTTTCCTGTCAGCGTTCGGAGCGGAGCGCTCCAGCTGTAACATCCCAGCCTCTCTCTCTGACGGCGCCGTCGGGCCAAACCCGGCGGGGAGACACAGCCATGCGTAAAATTATACGTTGGCTGAGGACAAGCCGGCGAGCGTGAGTGTGGAACAGAGCTGCCAGCTTCGCTGAGGGACGCGGGTTCAGAATAGACGCTAGAGCAATGTTCCAATTAAGCAAATTACTTTTCGTTTTTTGCCTCTGGGCTCGCAGGGGTCCTTTTCTATATATTGATGGAAGATTATATCGTCTGAGACTCGCGCACATGAACACATGTATACTTCCCCTCTTTGCAAATTAGGTTTGACAGCGTTTTCAGTGCCTATAAATACCGAAATGCCATACGACAATTAACATTTTTGTTGGTAGACCACTTTTATGCCATGGTGAACCGCTTGCTTTTGGTAGAAAAAAAAAAGGGGACCGATCTGAGATATTTTAACACTGAACATGAAACGGCAGAAGGAACGTGCTCAAGAAAGTGTCCGGGCTGAAGTTGGAGAAGTGATATGGGCCAAAACTGCTTCAGGTCATCCTCACCACCCCTGTCTGAAGTCTGGAGTAGTCTGTCCACGCCGTCGTGTTGTTGTTCACACGAACTATGATGGATGCACAGTGAATCATGTTACTAGGACGTGCTCACTGGCACCCCCTGACCCCCCCCCCGGCCCCCCCCACCCTGCCCCTACTGTCCCAAATGAGACGTCACCAAGCAACTGACCGCTCGCTCGGTGTGTGTGTGTGTGTGTTCACGGTCCAGAGCGAGAGCGTGCAGCTGGATGGCGCCACACCCCGACACGTGGACCTGCTAAAAAAAAGTGTGAGAACCTGGAGCGTCGGTGGAAACGATGACGGCGCTCTCGACGGTCAAACCCCCCCCCCCCCCCCCCGCTGACGCCAGCTCCCGCGTCCGTCCGCTCGCCATAGCGACTGCGCCATGTTCTACCGAGCACCCGTGTTCCAGCGCGGCGTGGACCGACGGCGAGGAGCCCGACGGAGGGAGCCGGACCGCGGGCTGGACGCCGGGTGAGGTCGCCCTGACGGAGCGCCGAGCCAATCGCTAGACCGCTCGCCATCAAACACCGCCAACCCCTCCTCCATCTCACCTTTACGAATCAGCTTGTCTCAAAAGAACATGTAAGAGTACCTGTTCTACCTGCTCAGCGCTGATGAGAGAAAGGCTCAAAGCTCTACCACATGCTCAAATCAAGGACAGCGTGTTTTTAAGTCTTGGAGGTGTCGTGGCCTGCTGTCAAGTCCTCCAGCGTAGCTCCACACGCTGCTAGAGGCCTTACATAAGACTGGGTGTTATACTCCTCCATATGGCTGGAGCTCCAGAGACCAATAACACCTTAACTGGGAGAGGTGAACTATGACCCCGGCCTCCTGGGCCATCCCCCGTTCTGAAGAATGGTCTAGAATAATACCGGCGACTAATATGTCAGGCGTACGCTCGCCAGTCCAGGAACACTCATCCGCTATCAGCCCGTGACCATAACACTTGTAATAATGATACAAGATTTATAGCTGATGATAATAACTTTGGAGGGCTTTGGGTTGTTTTACAATCCCACTTTCCGTTCCCAAACTTGGGCCACTGTTACACTAACAGTGACCAGACCATTAAAACTCAGGATTATATGGCTGATGCAGATAGGGCGGTCCATCACTCTTGGCAGGAGGCCCCAAATTATTTTATCACCCGGTCTGATAGAACGTTCAGGTTAATCTATCAAAACGCCGTCCAAAAAAACAGGAACAAATTGAGCGCATTTGAATTTGGCCCTGAGGACGGGGGCCAATAGAATGTGTGCCGGCCATGTGTGAAGATCGTCACGCAACCACGTGGAATGTTCCATTTTCTGGCAAATATTTATCGGAACCGGCAAACTCCCTGTGTGATTCTAAGATAGAATGTCCCCCCCCCCCCCCCGACCCCCCCAGCACGGACAGTGCTTCAGGCCAAGCTGGTAATTCACCTCTGAAGCTGGAACGCTTTCTCCCTCGTATTAAAAGTTAATAAAGAAGGACAGCAATGCAAATATTTTCACAGCGGCAAATGAAGCCAGACACGCAGGTGCGCGGCGGCGG
>NC_140239.1:2078785-2088007 GCF_949987555.1 Borostomias antarcticus | reverse complement strand
GAGACTCCGTCGGATCATTTGTTCGAGCTTCTCTGCGCTTGTACACAACGTGAGAGCTGTGAATTCACTTCAACAAGGGAGGATGCAAACTATGAGCGTGAGACACAGACGATAGGAAAGTGCAGCAGAGGTGTTTGAGATGAACCAGAGCCGTTCCTCTCTGCTGCCCGAAGGGTCCGTCTCTTTGACCCATCGACCAAAGATTGAAAAGTAAACCAATTAAGTCGGTGCTATCTGCACGAGTCTGTGCCCAGTGTGTCCAGAGGCTCATTGAACTGAATGAACAGAGAGAGAGAGGGAGAGAGAGAGAGAGAGAGAGAGAGAGGGAGGGAGAGAGAGATAGAGGGAGAGGGGGGGAGAGAGAGAGAGGGAGAGAGTGGGAGAGGAATAGAGAGGGAGAGGGAGACAGAGAGAGAGGGAGAGAGAGAGAGCAGGAGAGAGAGAGCAGGAGAGAGAGAGGAGCAGGAGAGAGAGAGGGAGAGAGGGAGAGGGGGGTGAGAGAGAGGGGGGAGGGGGAGAGAGAGAGAGGAGAGAGAGCGAGAGAGAGAGAGCAGGAGAGAGAGAGAGAGGGAGAGAGAGAGAGAGAGGGAGAGAGAGAAAGAGGGAGAGAGAGAGAGAGGGAGAGAGAGAGAGAGAGAAGGGGGAGTGAGAGGAGAGAGAGAGAGAGAGAGAGAGGGAGAGAGAGAGAGAGGGAGAGAGAGGGAGAGAGAGAGGAGGAGAGAGATGGAGAGGGAGAGGGGGGGAGAGAGAGAGAGGGGAGAGAGAGAGAGAGGAGAGGAGGGAGAGGGGGGGGAGATGGCCAGAGTGCATAAACAGATGGTCACTTTGCTGGGAACATTAAATAGACATCAGAGATGCTGGAGGCACATCTGGAGTGGCAGGAAGCTGGGTGTGTGGACCTGCAGATCTGTGGGATAATTAGGTGAGGGTCGGGAGTGTGTGTGTGTGTGTGTGTGTGTGTGTGTGTGTGTCTCATGCATACGTCTATCAATCAATCATCCATCCACTTGCAGAAGCGGTTCATGCGTTCTGCGTGTCCGTCTGCCTGTTTGCTCGGAGGCGTCATGTGAGAACCCCTCGGACTGAACCCCTTCTTGAGTTATGGCCCCTGTTATTAAAACAGCACACTGAGATTTGTCAGAAAAGATCACCTGTCCGACTTAGATTTTTCCCCCCCTCGCTCACTGAGATGGAACAACATAACGATGCTACTGCTTACTGTACAGCGTACTGTAGGTCCCTATCGAACGCACGAGGCAGAAACACACCGACTCACTTGTGCCTCGTCGATCTCCGGACGATCTCCGAAAACTACTCACGCCAGATTCCATCCCCCCCCCCCCCCCCCCTACACATAAAACAAAGCCTTTCTGCAATAACGTTACTTCACGTCATTGTTGTTGTTGTTGTTGTTGTTGTGTGCAGCACGTTACATACCATAAACACATCAACAACAACAAATCACCACACATCCACCATCCAGCACAGTGGATCTGCCTTTTTTTTGGGTGTTGTTGTTGTTTTTTTCCTGGTCTTTTCCGAGGCAAGGTGCTAGCTCCAGGCTAGCGGCGCAGAGGGCTGGTGAACCTATCCACCCCTGTTCGGAGGTGGAGGCCAGCGCTGGCGTCCCCGGGGCCGTGGAGGAGGAGCGAGGGGGACTCGGGGCCCTTGCGGCGGGGGAGGCGTCTCTGTGTGCGTCTGTGTGTGCGCCGAGTGGGCAGCAGCTCCGGCATCTGCTCCCTCTTAGTGGCAACCACACGCACGGGGGGTTACTGTTCCCCACAGACAGGGATAGGGGGGGGGGAGACAGAGAGCGAGGGACAGAGGAGAGGAGGACGGAAGAGGAGGGAGAGAGAGAGAGAGAGAGAGACGGACAACGCGAGTCACGTTGATGAGATGTGGATGAGGGTGGATGAAGGCAGGCCAGAGTAAAAGCAGGGAGCGAGGAGGAGGGATGGGGGGACATATGGCCGGACCTCATAAAGGCACCATAAGGGAGGAGTCTCTCTCTCTCTCTCTCTCTCTCTCTCTCTCTCTCTCTCTCTCTCTCTCTCTCTCTCTCTCTCGCTCTCCGCTCTCTCTCTCTCTCGATGCATGCTCACCCTATGACTCACACGCTGTTCCTATGGAGAGCTTGTTTGGGGTTCGACTGGAGAGAAGCACACGGAGACTTGGTTCAGGTGTGTCCAGCTCACAGAAGCAGCCCGCACTTCTGACCCTCACTGAGAAGGTATATGACAGACTGATAAAAGGTATATGACCAACGCATAGAAGGTGTATGACAGACTGATAAAAGGTATATGACCAACGCATAGAAGGTGTATGACAGACTGATAAAAGGTATATGACAGACTTATAGAAGGTGTATGACAGACTGATAAAAGGTATATGACAGACTTATAGAAGGTATATGACAGACTGATAAAATGTCTATGACCAACTTATAGAAGGTATATGACAGACTGATAAAAGGTATATGACAGACTTATAGAAGGTATATGACAGATTGATAAAAGGTATATGACAGACTTATAGAAGGTATATGACAGATTGATAAAAGGTATATGACAGACTTATAGAGGGTATATGACAGACTGATAAAAGGTATATGACAGACATATAGAAGGTATGTCAGACTGATGAAGACTTTTAGAATGTATATGGCAGACGGAAAAAGGTACATGACAAACTATAGAAGGTATATGACAGACTTATAGAAGGTATATGAGACTTATAGAAGGCAGACTGATAGAAGGTTTATGACACTTATATAAAGTATATGACAGACTGATAGAAGGTATATGACAGACTGATAAAAGGTCTATGGCAGACTTATAGAAGGTATATGACAGACTGATAAAAGGTCTATGGCAGACTTATAGAAGGTATATATGACAGACTGATAAATGGTATGACAGACTTAAAGAAGGTATATGACAGTGTGATAAAAGGTATTTGACAGACTGAAAAGGTATATGACAGAAAAATAAAACAGTCAGTAGAATGCGTGTCCATGGAAATGAGTGTGTGGTGGTGATTGGGAACACATCCTGAGGACCAAGCCTCGTGCTTCAGACACGTCTGAGGAAAACAAAGAGAAAACCACTTCCACACCACTTCCACTTTAATGTGAACATTCACATTCTCTTACTGGAAAGAGCAGAAAGGTCCAAACCGCACCGTATTTCAGTTCTGAACAGTGTTTACCATGATGTATTTATGGTATTTACAAGATGAAAACATTCATTTCAAATGAATTTTGTGATCATGGATTAGACAGCAGACCTAGCTTTGGCGAGGTCGGTTACAGCAGATGTATCTCATTGGAACAATGTGAAATGCTCCACTTTTTAAATGAATCTCTTATTTATGTTTAGAGTAAAGTCAGAGAATAACTGAAATAACAAATGTAATAAGTGTTATTCTCCGGAGAGTTGTTTGCTGTAACGTCTAAACTTGCGACAGACGAGGACTCCAAAAATCCTACAATATCCTACAATATAATATCCTAGAATATAATGAGGGAAACTCTCGTCTTCCTGACTCCATTATTCTAGTCAATGGGTTGGCCAATCCACCCTAACCCTAAGCCTAACCCTCCATCTGAAACTACACATGAGCACCGATCACGGGCGTCGGCAGGGACTGAGGGAGCTGATTTTTCAATTCAATTCTATTTGAGCAATTGCAAACATTTTTGGCCATGTCTGCGTGGACTTGCGCACGCTCATCCCCTCACGCATAGTCTAGATCATTGGTTCCCTAGAGCCCCCCCCCCCCCCCCCCCCCCATCCAGTCTACGCCCTACGGAGGCCCTATCAGACATGATCATGTATTTTGTTATAACTGCTGGGTGACATGACAATGACATGATTCTTTAACTAATATTTTTCTAGCTAAATATGATATTAAGGCCTTAATTTATCTGAGGCCTGGCGCCCCCCCCTGCGATCGCTGGCGCCCCCCTAGGGGGGGCCCGGACCCCGGGTTGGGAAACCCTGGTCTAGATAGTTTGACAGACGATAAAACCCTTACGCTCGCCCAGTCTCACACAGAAACGTCAGCACTTCAGGGGGATTTATTTCATCTGGATCCTCACATATTTTCTAGAGTGGTTTCCGAACGTCGAGCGCATCCCCGGAAGTAAACAAGCACTTTGCCCGCCGCCGCAGAGTTTAGACAGTCTGATAACAAACAAAACAAACAACAACACTCGCAACCCAGTCTCACGCGTCAGCGTAAACAACGCAACGTAAACAACCACGGGGATTTGCTCCATATGGATCCTGACATAATGTCCGAAAAAAAAATGAGATCCAACGATCATATGGCTCTAGCGTTTCCAGGGACTGGTGGCGTGCTCGTCCACGGGAGTCTGCACGCCACGCTCGTATCACTGGGTATAAAGTATGGTCCAATGTCCAATTCTCCATTTGGCAATATCAGTCCTCAAATCCCAATCCCCATTTGGTAATATCAATCTTGAGATATAAAATGCCACATTGGGGACATCTAAATTCATCCTCCTCAAGCTTTTCTTATTACTTTACAGGATCAAGTTGAGAGAACAGGCCACGGGTCCAATTGTACTGTACTGTAGAGCACACACACACACACACACACACGCACACGCACACACGCACACACACACACGCGCACACACACGCGCGCACGCACGCGCGCAAACACTCACACACCTCTGTGTGTTTGTCGTCTTGGGATTTCTAGCACGTATCTGAAATGTAGGGGATATGTTACTGTGCAAGAACATGTGGAATGTAGGAATGGTTTTGGTTCCAATAGTTCCTTGCCAGCTCTCTATGTACACAGCTGTCCCGTTATTACCCAGAATGCTATCTGCCTCACTACTGGACTGATACTGTGTGGTTTCATCCCACACGCCACTCCGGTGGGAATCATTTTGGGCTAAAATGGAGGCCTACAATATTGGCCTGGGGTATTTTGAGTGACATAAACACCTAGTAAGCTTCACTGTCAGAGGACATGATGTGATAATGTTGATATTTCTCTTATTACAGAAATGGTATAGTCTGAAATTCCATCGGCATTTGAGGACGTTCGAGTAACTTCACTTGGGAGAAGACGCCTCTTATATTCCTCCAAACCTAATGGTGCCTGGATTGGACTGGCTGGGGCGAGTAGACGTCTGTTTCACATTTCTTGGAGTGTATATATATATTTTGCATCTGTGTTGAGGGGCGGTGTGGTGCCCCAACGGTATGTTCAAACCACAATGACTGACGCTGCTCTGACCACAGCCCTGTCCAGGCCCATTGGTCACTCACGTCAGCGTCCATCTGTAACCCTGGAGGAGAAGGTTTCTTCACCCGTCACGACTTCAATCTACCCAGCCTCGCCCAATCAACACGGACACCTCGCAATAAAAGTAAGACTCACCTCAAATCCGTCGGCCTCGGCAGAAGCCTTTTCTTTCCGTCGAAATACGGTTCGAAGTCTTGGGTTTTGAGTCTGTGGGCGTAGTCGATATAGCCGGATATTTCCTGTCCGCGAGCATTTCGGTCCCTTATGAAAATAATAGACTGTAAAAAGAGAGAGAGAGAGAGGGAGGGGAGGAGAGGAAGCGCTGTGTAAATAATCACCCCCATGTTGCCCTGAGCACGAGCCCAGACCAGCCGGATCCATCATTAATAACGCAGAGATGGAGGCTCCCTGTTACAAATACACCCACTTTGAAAACCAGTGGCACATGTAGCGCTGGGAATCAAGCTCCAATCAAAAGGACTCCAGCGTGAGTGTGTGTGTGAGGGCTGGGGTGGGCCGAGGGGGGCTTCAGCCTAAATGTCCTCCACAGATGGGTGTGTGGGACACCGGTCGAGATGGGGCTTGACTATAGCAGTATAGGTTACACGCGATTCGACTTTGAAGTCGAAACTTGACATTTTGCGAGCCTCTATACTGTGTGCTACCTACATGTAATGTGGGTTAATGCAATGAGGCTCAGAGGATCTGGAGCAATTTGAAACATCCAGGATATTTTTTTTTTTGGAATGTGTGTGATGGAGAGATGGTGTGAAGAGTTGAGTTGATCAAACCTATATTGTGAAAGCTGTGTGCGTTGCACCGGAAACTCCCAATTTGACTCGCTGTACGAGTTTGAGTTTTTTCCACACTCGTCTTCGCACTGTGACAATCTGCCAGACGTTATTTGTGACATTTCAAAAGCATCTGCCGCCGCCAATAGCGATCGTAGTATCGTACAAATGTTATCTTTTCGTCTAGAGCATGGGTTCCCAAACTCCATCAATGTGGGCCTCCCCTCTGAAAACAGTGACACGCGCCCCCCCAACCCCCCAAATTTGTCCATTTTGCAAGGCAGCGTTAGCTAGCCCATAACGTTACACAGCTAAGTTAGCTCGGTGGCACCTGTTGCTAGTTAACGTTATGACGTTTTCGCACAATACATTCATGCCTGCGGGGGGAGGCTCTCTCTGCACTATCCACAAATTTAGTATACATCTCTCCTATTATTTATTTTGATTTTTTGACCTTTAAAATCACGTTTCATTCATAAAAACCATATAAAAAATAAATAAAAAATAATGTTTTCCTTTTTTTTCTTTTCTAACTATCCCTCTGCGCCTCCCCTGGATTTCTGTGGGGCCCCCCAGGGGAGGCGCGCCTCACAGTTTGGGAAGGCCTGGTCTAGAGGCTGGTTTAGTCCTCCACCTGTTGCTAGTCACTGTTTAGAAAGATGGAAGCGCTGCTCTCTACAGCGGTGAGACCAGTAAACACACCTACAGGCCTTGTTCTGCTGGATAGATGTGTGATCAGGACTAAGTGAATAGGTGTGATGGAGGACTAAGTGAATAGGTGTGATCAGGACTAAGTGAACAGGTGTGATGGAGGACTAAGTGAATAGGTGTGATGGAGGACTAAGTGAATAGGTGTGATCCAGGACTAAGTGAATAGGTGTGATGGAGGACTAAGTGAATAGGTGTGATCAGGACTAAGTGAATAGGTGTGATGGAGGACTAAGTGAATAGGTGTGATGGAGGACTAAGTGAATAGGTGTGATCAGGACTAAGTGAATAGGTGTGATCAGGACTAAGTGAATAGGTGTGATGGAGGACTAAGTGAATAGGTGTGATGGAGGACTAAGTGAATAGGTGTGATGGAGGACTAAGTGAATAGGTGTGATGGAGGACTAAGTGAATAGGTGTGATGGAGGACTAAGTGAATAGGTGTGATGGAGGACTAAGTGAATAGGTGTGATGGAGGACTAAGTGAATAGGTGTGATGGAGGACTAAGTGAATAGGTGTGATGGAGGACTAAGTGAACAGGTGTGATGGAGGACTAAGTGAATAGGTGTGATGGAGGACTAAGTGAATAGGTGTGATCAGGACTAAGTGAATAGGTGTGATGGAGGACTAAGTGAATAGGTGTGATGGAGGACTAAGTGAATAGGTGTGATCAGGACTAAGTGAATAGGTGTGATCAGGACTAAGTGAATAGGTGTGATGGAGGACTAAGTGAATAGGTGTGATGGAGGACTAAGTGAATAGGTGTGATGGAGGACTAAGTGAATAGGTGTGATGGAGGACTAAGTGAATAGGTGTGATGGAGGACTAAGTGAACAGGTGTGATGGAGGACTAAGTGAATAGGTGTGATCAGGACTAAGTGAATAGGTGTGATGGAGGACTAAGTGAATAGGTGTGATCAGGACTAAGTGAACAGGTGTGATGGAGGACTAAGTGAATAGGTGTGATCAGGACTAAGTGAATAGGTGTGATCAGGACTAAGTGAATAGGTGTGATGGAGGACTAAGTGAATAGGTGTGATGGAGGACTAAGTGAATAGGTGTGATGGAGGACTAAGTGAATAGGTGTGATGGAGGACTAAGTGAATAGGTGTGATCAGGACTAAGTGAATAGGTGTGATGGAGGACTAAGTGAATAGGTGTGATCAGGACTAAGTGAACAGGTGTGATGGAGGACTAAGTGAATAGGTGTGATCAGGACTAAGTGAATAGGTGTGATCAGGACTAAGTGAATAGGTGTGATGGAGGACTAAGTGAATAGGTGTGATGGAGGACTAAGTGAATAGGTGTGATGGAGGACTAAGTGAATAGGTGTGATGGAGGACTAAGTGAACAGGTGTGATGGAGGACTAAGTGAATAGGTGTGATGGAGGACTAAGTGAATAGGTGTGATGGAGGACTAAGTGAACAGGTGTGATGGAGGACTAAGTGAACAGGTGTGATGGAGGACTAAGTGAATAGGTGTGATGGAGGACTAAGTGAATAGGTGTGATGGAGGACTAAGTGAATAGGTGTGATCAGGACTAAGTGAATAGGTGTGATAGAGGACTAAGTGAATAGGTGTGATGGAGGACTAAGTGAATAGGTGTGATGGAGGACTAAGTGAATAGGTGTGATAGAGGACTAAGTGAATAGGTGTGATGGAGGACTAAGTGAATAGGTGTGATCCAGGACTAAGTGAACAGGTGTGATGGAGGACTAAGTGAATAGGTGTGATGGAGGACTAAGTGAATAGGTGTGATGGAGGACTAAGTGAATAGGTGTGATCCAGGACTAAGTGAATAGGTGATGGAGGACTAAGTGAATAGGTGTGATCCAGGACTAAGTGAATAGGTGATGGAGGACTAAGTGAATAGGTGTGATCGAGGACTAAGTGAATAGGTGATGGAGGACTAAGTGAATAGGTGTGATGGAGGACTAAGTGAATAGGTGTGATCCAGGACTAAGTGAATAGGTGATGGAGGACTAAGTGAATAGGTGTGATCGAGGACTAAGTGAATAGGTGATGGAGGACTAAGTGAATAGGTGTGATGGAGGACTAAGTGAATAGGTGTGATCAGGACTAAGTGAATAGGTGTGATGGAGGACTAAGTGAATAGGTGTGATGGAGGACTAAGTGAATAGGTGTGATCGAGGACTAAGTGAATAGGTGATGGAGGACTAAGTGAATAGGTGTGATCCAGGACTAAGTGAATAGGTGTGATCCAGGACTAAGTGAATAGGTGTGATCAGGACTAAGTGAATAGGTGTGATGGAGGACTAAGTGAATAGGTGTGATTGAGGACTAAGTGAATAGGTGTGATCAGGACTAAGTGAACAGGTGTGATCAGGACTAAGTGAATAGGTGTGATCAGGACTAAGTGAATAGGTGTGATGGAGGACTAAGTGAATAGGTGTGATGGAGGACTAAGTGAATAGGTG
>NC_140239.1:2001285-2071285 GCF_949987555.1 Borostomias antarcticus | reverse complement strand
TGATTGCTTCACTGACAGAAATTATTTATGTTTACGCTTCGTTTGCGGGGGGTTTCGTCGAGTCGATTCGTAATCGCTCGGCGCACGGGTCGACGCCGCCGGGCTGTGTGCGGACGCCGCGGGATGACACGGAGCTCAACGGAGCGCTTTAGCCGATCTGGACTTCATCCATGTCATATGGTACTGCTTGGAGGCGAGCGTGGACCTGCCCATAAAAGTGTACAGTCTGAACAGGAAGAGTAACTGATCCTAAACCCGCAGCTCGCTGTTAGCAGAGCCAGAGCAGCTCCTAGCTGCACCATATGGCATTGATGTGAGGGGAAGATCTGCAGGGCCTGATGTGATCACAATGAATAAGCAAGACAGGTCACAGGACGCCTTGTAATAAGCCGTTTATAACCAGTTCCAGCATGGCTCTTTGCTCCGAGCGGACAGAGACACAAGATGGAGGGTCACTGTCCTGCGATGCCTTGACTGTTTCCATCTGAATCGCCCCGTGTCTATAGAAACCAAAAGCAGAGCCCTCTAAGTGTCGGCCATTTGCAATAAGCAGAGTGCAGGAGACGGAGGAGGTGAGGGTTCCTGGGGGAGGCGCACATCGGCGGACCATCTGTGGAGGAGAGGGAGCGAGGAGGTGGAGGAGCAGGAGGAGCTCGGCCCTCTGAAGGCCTGTAGAAGCGCTACGGTCTACACCAGCATCCCCTACTCCGAACCACGGAGCAGACAGAGAAGCGGACCTCAGCCAAATGTCAAAAAAGAAATATGAAAAGGTTTCGATACGTTCTGCCTTACCATAATAAACAAGACCTTATGAAATGGTTTAGCTAGTTCGCAGGTGGGCGCCCGTTTCCTGGTTTCCTTCATAACTACCGGCGATAAAGATAAGTAGAGGTCGTCATTCAGGGGAACGAGCCGTCACTCTGACAGGTGGCATCGCTTACCGTGCCTGGTGGAGAGCCCCCGTAGCAGCGCACCCCGCTCCGCGGAACAAGGTAAAAAAAAACACACACGCTTTACAGTAAATTAGACGCATGCCTGAATTCTGAGAGGAATTACTGGTTTAGAATAGCAGGCGCGTCTGGCACATGTGGTCGAAAACACAAATCAGTCAGACGCTGCCTCAGCTAGGGATTTGAGACACCAGAGTGACCGACCCAGGCGTATCTGTTCTTCCCCCCTCCGCTCCGACAATCATTTCCCACATTCCTCTGGCTTTCAAATTACTGGTGGGAAACAAAATGTAAGTTTAGCACAAAAATATATGTGGAAGGCGCGCAGCAGAAGGACTCGTGAACGCCGGTCGAGTCCGCGAGACGCTCTCCGAAGAAAACCTGGATTATGGTCTCGTTAGGTTTGCTGTGGAAGCGTTTAACCTGCTTAAAACCTGCTTTAGGACGGCCTCTTGTTTATGATGTCGATTGTTGAAGGCTAGATACGCATACGTCTTCACTGGGAGAGCTGAGCAGATGACTGCAAGGTTTTAGGCTACAGGCTACTGTACCGCACCCATCTTTACCTACTGTACTGCTGTCTTTATCCGCTGTACTGTATACGGTATGTATTATACTGGACCTATTGTTGAACAAACCTTGTTTCGTGTGTGTGTGTGTATAGCAAGTAACATGCATGATTACACCCCATCAAAGTGGATTTCCATCAATAAGCAGGTCAGCAGGTCACAAAACCTTTCAGACCCCCCCCCCTTTTCTCTGCTATGGGTCTCAGATCACAGACTGAAGACTAGCCAACAATCCTGTGGTCACAGGAGCTCAACGCAGAGCGCCCCTCTACGAGCAGGCCTTGGAAGAAGGGCCTGAGAACGGCCCCGCTGCTTGTGTGAACCAGACGCCATTTTGCTAAGTAATGCATAGTTTTCTGGGGCTGCGGGCTACTCTAGAAAACAATATTGTTTGGAAAGCCTTCCTTTATTATAGCAAGACCACCACCTGTACGAAAGCATGTAGTGCACAAAAAATGTGGTTGACCAGGACTGACCAGGCACAAAGCTTAATCCGACTTTCCACTCTACAGTATGTTGATGGGGAGTGGGGAGTTTGATGAAGTGAAGTTCGACAGACTATCTAGATGATGTATTTATCTGTTTTTGAGCGACAGATAAACAAGTATTGTGTCGTGTGTTTTGCACGACCTGTTAATTACACAGACAACACAATAACAGCGTCTGAAATAGGGGTGAGTTTGGACTGGTGTCATACGAGATTAAACATCTGGCTTGCCATCATTGGGTGACCTGGGCATGACTTCATATGACAGGTGGGGGTGGGGGGGTGGGGGGGGGGGGGTGGGAGAAAGACTTCTTTGTGGCAGCAGATGCATTAGCCTACTTCACCAAACATGACTTTTGGTGCCGGTAAATAGATTTGCGAGACAAAGAGAGCGTTTTAAGCAGACCTCAGATGAACAGAAGAAGCAGTAAGCTAGGCCGCTGCGCTGGCAGGTGGATGATTGCCTCGTCCAGGTGCTCCTCGCTAGTCGCAGCATGATATCGGTAAGTCGAGCTTTTATCAGGATGAGAGAGCCTGAGGATTTGTTTATGAGCTCAGGACATCAAAGTTTTGAGGTTTTTCTTGACTCTGCTTTTCAGGGGGGGTGGGTGGGTGACAATATTGGGTTATGTGCCAAGGAAAGATATTGGGTTCAGGTAACCGTAGCTGGTGCGAGGGTAAAATGAGGGTATGCAAAAAAAATTATCATCTGAGGTAGAATCCATCCCCGTCAGCTACTCACTTAACGTTTCTCTCGTCATCGATAGATTGTAAACAGATTCACATTGAAGCGTTACGTGGATCTTCTAGACAGTCAGTGTAACTGTTCAAAGGTGAGTTAGTTCATTTGAGACTCGAGCAATAGGTTATGGGCCTAAAATTTGATAATGGATTATGACGTGTAATTTGATTTGAGTCTAAGTGGTTTAACACGGCAAACGTCCCTAGAATGGAAACCAAATGTAACCGGGAGGCTAATTCATCTTGGTGGGTCCAAACACTTGTCATTGTCACCTTGGAGACAAATCATTACACTCTGGTTCAAATTATCATGCAAAGTAACCCGCAGCCCAGCTGTGCTGACATTATACAGTCCCCTGTGCTCCTAAGCGGTCCGCACGCTGCAGCCACAAACAACTTTATTTTCGAGTGCACTCCCTTCCTGTTATTTGAGGCGGGTGTTTTAACAGATTTCTGAATAGCAGAGGCAAATAAATGTTCCTGGCCGCCAGTAATTGGAGCTCGGATGTGTACGTACAGCGGTGGCCCCCTTTTTTTTTATCACAAGCTTTCTACCTTGAGTGACGCCGCTTGGGGGTTGGACACAGTTGGGCGACAATGAGGGTGACTCCCTCTGACATTCCTGTCATTATTGTGGACCACATGAAGAGGGCCGAGCCAGCGCTGAGCACAGTTCAGCCTCCGAGGAGAAGTCTGTGTCCCGGGAATCCAGAATTACACGAGCGTTTCCACCCGTTCCGTTGTCAGGAAGGCAGTCGTTTGAAAGAATAGTGGACATTCTGGAATGTGACGAGGATTCCGGAGTGTTGATGTGCACCAATAGGCCTTCCGAATCCGAATGTTTCTGGAAATATTTAGGCTATGCGAACATCAAGCAATTTGTTGTGAACTTTGTTTAATACTAGCATAATGGGTTTCAGCCATTAGGGGTCCCATGCATAATTAGGGGTCCTATGCTGTAAGGTCCTACGGCGGTGGTTATCTTCGGCACTCGGCCTGTGACCTCACACTGTACCTACGACCGCATCACAAGCCGTAAATACAAGGCTTTTTGGCCCTTCATCAGATATAATCATGTATTTTGTTAAAATTGCTGTGTGCCATGTCAATAACATGATTCTTTAAAAAAAAAATATTTGTGGAGCTAATATTAAGGCCTCAAATTGTCTGAGGCCTGGCACCCCCCTGCGATTGCTGGCGCCCCCCTAAGAGGGGCCCGGACCCCAGGCTGGGAAACCCCGCCTTAAGGCGTTGAGATATCGCCTTCACCAGAATGGGACAGACAGACGTACAGCTGGCGGGGGCATAAAAGTGTCGTGTGATTTTGAGGGGGTCCTGAGGAGTTTTCTCTCTAACAAAGACACCCCCCGGGGAAGAAACGACTTCACTGTAGCATGACTATCGTATTGTTGATTTTTCCAGCTACGGCCCGGAATGTTGCTGAATCGGTGAGGTCTGAAATACGGGCGTGGAGGGTACAATCACCTAATTACACAGCACCTTTCTGGACGATGAAGGGGAAAAGCTGGAATCACTCCTGTAATTAGATGGACAGATTCAAATGCACTGTAATAACATTCCTGCAGAGGGAATGGAGCCGAGCTGCGCCCGCCCCCCCGCTGTAAATGAAAGCTTATCCTCCGCCCTGTCACCTAACAATTCAAATCACCTTACGATCCACGGACGAGCACCGAAGCCCTCAATCGCCATAACTCAGGAAGGGGCTGCTGTCCATAAGTCCCATTTTACAACTTAAAAGAGGCCCGCCCAACTCTGCCAGGTGGTTTGTACTCTGACCCCGTTGGAAGCAGAGGTCAGGAGCACTACCCAGCCTAAGGGACCCTCGTCTCCGGGTGTTTACACTCTTCGCCACCGGCCGCTTTGAGTCGGGTATCTCAGAACAGTGGCCCCTCACAAGGGGAGGCTGCATCAGCGGGGGAGATCTAATACCCCGGCTAGTTATGAACGCCAGGCTGCTTTGATCAGAGGAGCACAGCTCTGTTATGAAATGCCACAGGAGGTGTCAACCGAGCCCATGCAGGTGCGCTGTTGCCTTTTGCGGGCGTAAAAAAAATAATACAAAAATACAAAATAAAGCAGAGGACACTAGTGACAAGTAGAGAGGTGGAGGCAGAGAGAGAAAGAGGGGAAAATGAGGATGTAGAGAGGGAGTTGTCCTCTGAGTTACCTCGGTGAAAATACACACACACACGCACGCACGCACGCATGCACACACACACACACACACACACACACCAAAAAAGCCCTTGAGAAGCAATTATTTTCTTTCCTTCTTTTCCTTGGACATGGTTTGGTTGTGCTTTTGTCAGACAAAGTGAGACTACGGGATTTAGCGTTTTTCTCTAATTCCCACGTTTTTTACTGACTCCATGTCTGTGTTCAGATCCAAGGGCAGCATAGATGTCCACACGTTGTCGAATGATTACTTCTCTGTGGTTAGGACAGGGTAAAAGCATTTTACTGAACGGTAAAACTATAAATATGTTAGTTCATGGTGTTCTACTTTGAGTGTCTGCTTATTGACTGGACACTTCAATGAAAAGCCGAAACCGTCACAATGCATGATGGGATACTGTTGTGCATCTATTCCAATGTATCACTCTCCCTGATATGTTTGGATCAGAAGGTTGAAAAGATCACATGACTCAAAACCATGACCAAACACATCAGGCTGTAAATATGACCTCATCTTAGTAATTTCCTCAAAATCTTGCATCTTCTAATGGAGGAAGTCATGCTTTAAGGGCAATCTCCACATAATTGATCTTGATCAGAAATGGTCCATTGACATTGTTATCATGTGGTTTCTGGGTAAAATAGAATCGTTTAAGTAAAACATTGAATAAGGATTTGGACTGACGACAGGACAGACAGGCACCTGACAGACTTGAGTTGGCAGTTGAGATTCAAATACGTGTTGTGTCACCTACAGGACCCATCTACACCCCTTCTTCCTGTCTGTGCCTGATTAAACTCCATCTTCAGCCACAAACCACCAAATGGTGACTGTAGACGCATCTTATCACGGTGTTTGTTGTGCAACTCAAATTCAAAGAATGTTCTATTTGGCCCAGACGCTTTTCATCTGCCCTTCTGGGCCTAAGGGACTCTTTAATCGCACCGCTTGTAGCCTTGAACCCATTGGAGAGTTCAACGTACTGTAACATTGAGATTAATGGGCAGAGGAGGCCAATTCAAGTCTACCCGTGTATCATAGGCATTAGGAGCAAGAGTGGATCTAATGGGAAGCCAATGGCTTCTTTCAGGAATGCCGTGTTCTGTGGAAAGACTCTCAAATCCCCTCACAGCATTGGTCATTGTGAATGCAATTCTGAGAGCAGCTTAGATTTATGTCACCAGACCGGTTCGAAATGTCGGTTGGTAGAAATGACTCTCCCGGATGTTTTTATTGGCAATGGGATCCTTGTGGTATTGAGCGACTTATTGTTGAGAGCTAACAGCTGAGCATCTTGGCGCAGTATTTTTCCAGTTGTGTAGCAGACACCAAGAGCTGCATGAATTCTTCAACATCTTATCTTTTGACATGGTTTTTTTGATTGATACCCTCCAAAGTATGAGAGCAGAAACTGCCCTTGATTGAATACAGCTCCTAGTTCAAAGATCTCTGGTGATCCTTTTCACAACTACTGTACATCAATCAATCTGACAGAAGTTTCACTTCCGTCTGGTTTGTGGGAACATTTCTGGATTTTACCCGGGTCTGACAATCCTTTGAGGGGGAAAAAAAGCATGACTTTAAAGTCGTTGGGTGGGGTGTCATTTCCTCTCCAAAATGTTTAGCGTGTAGTCTGATGATAACAAGTCGACCAAAACGAAATTTTGGAGCCTGGGCAAAACAATTAGCTCTCTGTTCAAAGTGTGTATGTCATACGTTATTGCAACTTCTCTACAGTGCAATTACTGCATCGTAACCGGCCATACAGTACACACAGTATCTCCAAGACAAAACGCTAGAGACATGCGGTGAAATTTGTGGTAGATTTGTGATGTTTTGATGTTACAGTTTGTGGTATGTGATCCACACAGCTGACTACTTTCCAAGGCAGCAAGGAGTCCTAAGATTTGAATAAGTGCTTTTCTAACTGTCGGCGATTGCTCCCATTGCACATTCAACTGGGTAGTGGAGCTGGATATCAGTTTCAGTAGGGGAGGTCCCTGATTGTTGGTCCCTTACCACACACACACACACACACACACACACACACACACACACACACACACACACACACACACACACACACACACGTGCACAATATTGAATCCAGCCCGGGCGCTAATGAGAGCCATGCTGTTGTAACCTCTCACTGAACACTGTGTGACATGATGAAGTTCCAGTGTATTAAGTCTGTTAACATTTAAGAATATAATTGAGTCAAGCAATGGCTTTTTGGTGCGCCAAACGAAATGCTCGGGGGCTGGGCTGAGGCCTCTGCAGCAGAAATGGAGCATTAAAATTTACCGGCTGGCCAGGAGTGCTGTTCTTTCATAAGTTTCATAGCCAGTCGGGCAGTGATGTTTCCAACTGTGTGTGGCAAACACTGACTGGGCAGCTTGTATGAACATGAGCTGATGGTTGCTGGCTCATAAACCGTTGCTGATACGCTTGTTGACTAGATCATTTTCAGCGGAAATAGTTCCAAGGAATATGATTTTGAATCTGTGTTACATAGAGACATGTTGGGAGGGAGGGAGGGAGAGAGAGAGAGAGAGAGAGAGAAAGAGAGAGAGAGAAAAAAACACACTTTTGCACTGTTGGCTAAGGCACTTTTGCACTGTTGGCAAAGGCACCCAAATCCCTCGGAATTGTGCCAAACGCATTTAAGTTCTAATAGAGCCAGACCTACAAATGAGAAGTTGTTCAGTGATTATTGTTGACTCAGGGTAACGTACCTTACCTTATAAAACAGGTGCAGCGTTATCTGAGCCGGTTCTGTGGACAGATGCCCAACCACACAAAGCCACAGGTGGAGATCATTGAAAGGGAGAGTGGACAATGCAAGGCCAGAACTAAGGAGTGACAAATGACAACTGGGACACAGGGGAACGCTGATGCAAAGGTTGCCACAATGTTGTGATGTGCTGTACGGGATTTGCATTATTTGTATTAGGCGTAACCTAGGTTTTCCATGGTACAAGCAAGGTCAACGTTTGACAAATTATTTTCTATAATATAAAGGAAAAGGTGAAATAGTTTTTAGTGCGTGGAAATACTTTTTCCACAGGTCTAAGTTTTTCTAAATTGTTGGACTGCATTATTTTGCAGTATGAGACCCTTTCATATACTGTACTATCCCAGGCAAGCCTGTAGGAAATGCAATTATGACATAATGTCAAAAATCTAGTAGCTAGACCAAGTACAATTTCCTACTCAGCAAACTCAGCAAATTCAATCTCAAAATGTATTACAAGATGATGTTACTAAACTTTCTATAGAAGTAAAATGTGCAACAACATTTGCAATTTTACTCAATACTAAGTTCTGAGGTAGCCTTTCTCTGTCCACCTGTGAAGTGTTATGGGAGTTTTGGTTTCTTGCAAGGCTCTGGAATTCTGACAAGTGGATGACATTATTTTTGGACATTTTGTGATGATAAAGAGATCACAATTGCAAGAAGAAAATGCATATTTACAGTAGTGTATTAAGGGATATTGATTGGTTGTATTATGGTGTAATTCCATTTCAATAACTGGAATAGTCGATCTGACATAACTAACTGCCTGCCTGCACACTACTACAAAGAATCTAGAAGAATCTTCTGTTAGGGGCACGGAGGGAAAAACCGTAGCTGTACAAGTTGTCCATATGTCCACATAAATGCTCCAAATGTGGTAGCATTTTATTGGAGTCTGAACGCATATAATAATTTAGGTGGTCAAAACAATTTAACAAATGAAAGACCTGTGAAAGATTGATTTTTAGTTCGGTAATTAAAGGTTGAGCGGACCAAAATAAACACAGTAAAGGAAGGAGGTTATGATTAGGTCTTTGAAGATGCATGTAGGCCTCAGTATGGACAAAAGTATATTTAGGATTTAGGCCGAGAACATGACTTGATTCATACGTAAGACCAAGACCAAGGAACCACCAGGCTTTCACATCAACTTGAAAAAGAGCAATTCAGGAAGCAAACTTTGTCGTCGATTGAATAAGATGCAAAATTTTATTATTTACAGCAATGATATTGAAACAGGCAACCCAAAGTATTACTGTACCTCACCAGCCTTCCGGAATCAGCGTGGAAAAATGAAATAACACAGCTGTGGCAACGTTCAAAAGGTCTAATGTGCAGTCAGTCCTATATGCTCCATTAAAGGACCATACCGGTTTATACTGTATATGATTCGATCTCTTAAAACTAGTCATCCAACATATATCACATTACCGCAATCCATTTTCCGAGGTAAACCTCACGTTAAAAGATATTTACATTTTCGCGTTTTACTTATATTTCAAAAGTTGAACGTGATGGCTTCAAAACTTATTTTTAAATTGTTCCCTCGTTGCGCTGACAAACTCGCCCGGTTATTTCAAATAATTTTCAGTAGTTATTATTTTCATTTTAACCCTCTTCGGTCAGCCTACGCCAACAGTCTGTCTTCTTTCTGTTTACATGGTAGCCATTGCTAGGAACGCTGGGTAGAGAATCTAGCGTGGATTAGAGAATATAGGGCAGGAGTTTACGGATTTAAATGAAAATAACAGAAAGAGACTTTTTTTTAAAGTCTCAGTTTGACATAAAAATGAATTCTGAATTTAGCATGGTTTTTACACAAACACAAGGAGTACACCATTGCATATCTGGTGAACCCCTGACTTTTCTTACCATATTTAGGAGGTTAATCTCTGCCTGGGATAGTGCATGGAAGGGTCTCATACTACCACAATTTAGAAAAATATTCAGACCTGTTGAAAAAGTATTTCCACACACTAATAAAAGTTTCACCATTTCCCTCTAGCGCATATCTGATGCTGTAGGATGTCCCTAATAGTCAAAATGCTGTCTCTTTCATCAATGTCTGTCTATCTATCCTCCTCGTCTAATCGGTGGATATTGCAGGGATTATGCATCTTTGCTGAGCACCTGTGGTTGTGTATCCAGCCTTGGATCCACCTGTATGACAAAATAAAAAATAGATACAAATATATTTCTCATGATTTTTTTGGGGTGCAAGAATATAGCCCCATAATGGATCTATACAACAGTGTGGTATGTCTCCCCAGAGTTTTGGGGTATGTAAATCTTAACACATTTTGACTTAGAGGATTATCCCTTTAAAATACCACAGCTAAGCTACCAAGAAACATCCCAGAGCCTCCAGGTCTAACTTGCGTCCTGTAGTCAGACCACAATGCCCCTAAGCCTCTGTTTCTGCTAATCGTGAAGTATGCTCAGTGTCCTCGTGAGGGAACAATGGGGGGGTGTGGTTGGGAGAAGGAAATCGTACACATACCAAGAAGGACACACAAAATTAACTGAAGTGTGTTTTTAAAAGTGGGAGGGCTAAAATAAATCTTGAAAGACCGGACTCTCATGCTTCTTGTCTGACTCTTATCCAACTTTAGCCACACACGCCACTCAAGGTTAATTCTTTTGACCTGAAACAAACTCTCCAAATGATCTGGCATTTCTACCGTTGACAGAAGCTTTCAAAGCCTGTTTGTTAGGGACCAAACATGTTTAAGAGAAAGTGCAAAGAATGCAAACCATTTCCACAAGCCCCCAATTCAAACTGGTTGGCTGAAATGTAGAAAATGCTTCATATTTGAGTGCCCCTAATAGTGCTTTGAGGCCACTTGATATACCACACAGGTTGATGCCACTGGCAACCAAATTACTTTCTTTTGTACCTGTGTTATTTTGGTGAAGATTAGGTCTTGTTTCAGCAATCAATAGAAGTGCCACAAATGTAAAATGGTGTGTCTGATGTAGGATTAGAAAATGATAATAGCAATACGTTTTTTTCTAATTTAACCAAGTTAATTGGTTAAAAACAATATCAGTAAAATTACTGATGCCGACGACAAATGTCATTAGGATTGACATTATTGATAGCATCCCTTAGACAATTATGAGATGTTTATTTCTTTGTTGAGTTCAAAGGTTAAAACGCTACATGCCTGGATGAACTCACTCTTAACATTGGCTTGAGTTCTAGTGAAAACATTTACTCAACATTAATTGGTTTTGTCCCAGAGAACGCTTGACAGTGTTATGGAGGATAGTTTTGCTTAATAAAGCATTGTTTATATTAAATGTAATTAACTTGCATGTGCTTGTGGATTCATTACATTTTCCAATCTATTGACAGCGAAATGGTGAACTTTGCAATGACTAGGCCATGGGTCTCCAACAGGTAGCTCGCAATGTCGGGTTTTTTTAGTTTTTTTTTTTTTATCTGACGTTTTCAGACAGCAATATGCAGTAACATAGCAGACTCTCATCAATCCAATATTGGACAACATTGTTGATTATGTTGACTATCTTGCTTTCAGCCTGTCTATTGGTCCTTATTGGAAACACAAAAAGATCAATTAATAGGCCTAGAAACTACTATTCGTGATGCCTAAAAATACTAAACTGAAGGAAATTTCACAATCACCACATGCCTAAAAATTGGCCGTGGAGCTTGTAATGTTTGAGTCATTTGGTAGCCATTACAGGTGAAATTCTTCACAATTTGACTGACAAATTGTTCGGATCACGGTGGCCGTAAATAAATGAAGCGAGGCCAAGCGTGTTGAGCTGGCACACCTAACGGCTGGTGATAATGGGCTCAAGTGGCACAAACCTCTTCACCAAACAACTCACACCTGTGGTGGTCATTAACGACGGGCACCGTTAATGACCGCTGGACTCTGAAGCAAACCAGAGCACCTCCACTCCCTGTAATTTCAATGTTATTTTACAACCCATTATCGTAAATTTCCCTTTGTGAGTATCAGTTTATGATCCGTCAGTCAGGCCCGAGGGGAGGGGTGCTCGCTGGACTCGCTCTCGGTAAGTGGCAGCTCAATGTGTCTGAGGAAGGAAAACATGCCCCCCGCGGCTGGCTTGTTTAAGGTAACCTTTCAACGGTGACTGTCTTGTTTTAAAAAGCCAACATCACAGGCTGGCCTGCCTGCTGCTTGTCACAAACAGGAAGTGACTGCTAATCCTGGTCGGCCTAATGAGCTACAGAGGAACTCTCAGTATTCCCATTGTCTTCCACATCCCGCGTCCTTGAAGTGGAGGAGAGATGAGCTCGTTGAGGAAAAAGGTCCTGTTCCTTTTAAGAGCTCCAAACGGACAAAGTTTGAACTGCTTATAACCAGGCCAACCGATGAAACGCTAACCGCTCTAAAAGTCTGGAAATGTATCTTTTGTGTTTCAAGTTTTATGCCAAGTGATTCAGGGTTGTTTCAGCGTCACTCCGTGTAGTCTGGTCGGTATGCCGAAGCAAATGAATGCTTGCAATCCGTCACGGGTACGAATCCAGCAGAGCTCCTATCAGCATTATTCTAGAGCGCTCATCCGTGACACCTGCCAAGAGCCCAGCTGCTGGGCTTGGCCCTGTCACCAGGAACGTGTCCAAGTCAAATATTGTTGTCCCAGCACCTCGTAGGGCAGTATGCTATCACAGCTCCTCTTCAGCTAGGGCAGTATGCTAATGCTATCACAGCTCCTCATCAGCTAGGGCAGTATGCTAATGCTATCACAGCTCCTCATCAGCTAGCGCAGTATGCTAATGCTATCACAGCTCCTCTTCAGTTAGTGATGTTTATGACAGGGCTCTGAAAAATTTATGGAACTCCAGTTTCCATGGAGGGAAAACGAGGAAGATACCGCGCTCACACACACACACACACACACACACACACACACACACACACACACACACACACACACACACACACACACACAGGGAGATCCCCCCCACACACATACACACAGGGACATACCACACACACACATACACATAAACACAGGGAAATACCGTACATACACACACACACACACACACACAGAGACATACCACACACATACACAAACACAGGGAGATACCGTACACACACACACACACACACACACACACACACACATACACAGGGAGATACCCCACACACACACACACATACACACAGGGATATACCCCACACACACACACAGGGACATACCACACACAGACACACACACACACACACACACACACACACACACACACACACAGGGAGATACCCCACACACATACACATAGCGAGATCCCCCCCCCCCACACACACACACACACGGGAGATACCCCACACACATACACAGGGAGATACCCCACACACATACACACACACACACACACACACACACACGGGAGATACCCCACACACATACGCATACACACACGGGAGATACCCCACACACATACACAGGGAGATACCCCACACACATACACACAGGGAGATACCCCACACACATACGCATACACACATGGGTGGGGACAAGTCAGTCACGGGCAGGCTAATGTTATCGGCTGCAGCTCTCTGGAGGAGATAGGCCGTGTCCTACAGCATGTTCCCCGTAGCAGGATCAAAGTGGATGACATAAGCCAGTGTACCCTTCAGAGGAATAAGATAAATGTCCAGGGCAGAGTCTTTATCAAAGGCTCGACTGTTTTTAAGATCCTGATTAAAGCTTTGGAGAACCCCCCCCTCCCCCCCTCCTCCCAGTGGAAATAGGTGTTCAAACATGATTCTGTTTTACTTGGCCTGGAGCTCTACTGAGAAGCTTCCTTGCGGGCTTGCCATGAGACCCAGTGACTGTGGCTTTCGCATAGCGGCACAGGGAATTCACAGTGTTTTCACTATGTTTTCTAAACCATGAAATGCACTTCAGTTCGGCCCTGCGAGAGTAAAAGAATAATAGAGACTGTGATTTCCTTTGATCTGGGCTTTCAGTGGCTCTAGAATAACCCAGAAAGGGCTTTATGGTCTGCGACAACACCATCGTTTTTCTGGCCTAATGCGAGCAGCGTTTAATGTTCCTGGGAGCAAAAACATGTTTATCTTTTCAGTCTTTTCCTGGTTTCGCAACCACGTGATATGGGCCTGTGTGTGTGTTGTTCTCTCAAGACAAGACGAGCGGATTTTTGTCGGGCGTGAGAGGCGAAACGAAGGGGACAGCCAAGCCACCGCTGCGGTATCAGCCCTGCCAGATGGTGGCTGGAATACCAAGCTGATACAGAAAAGTCAAGTGGGACGCGATGACACAACCAGAGAAACACTAGATAAGTGACGTGGGGAGAGGGCGGGTTATTAAGGAATGCTTTAAAAAGTCACATATTTAAGTTTAAAGCATAGCTACCATTGATTAACAGTAGTGTTGGCAGGGTCCAGCTCAATGGCTGTTGTAAATGGTATGGTCTCACATCTGGTTTTGGTGCTCACACCGAGTGAGGTCCCCTTTAGGCCTCCTGACATCAATAGCTGCGTTTCCATTACACTTTTTCGCAAAATAAAAGCGGTATTTCTAAAGTTTCGACAAAGTACAATTGTGACTTGCAGGTGTTTCCATTGAAAGGTGTTTTGCGCAAGAGCTGTAATTGTCGTAGTCCAGTCTCGCGACGCCACACAATTCACGCAAAGCGCAACCAGGAAGTAAACCGTGGATGTATTAAGTAAACAAACCGTTGTAATATTTGAACTTTATTTTAGCTTTCCCCTCGGCTCCGCTCGTAAACAGCATGCTTATTGTCTTCAGCGAGCCTTTGATGAGTTTGGAAACGGCCTCCTCCCTATTGTTGCCTCAAACCCACCGAGGGAGCTCATTGGTCATTACTGGCCGTGTTCATCGTGCAGTTGAGCATATCATCTGCGAAGCTCGTGGAGTTCCAGAGGTTTACTCACTGCAACGCTTTTGAGACATTCTTGTGTGCGTTGCAATATGGGCTGTTTTTTCGTGTATTATGCAAACCTAGGGCCACGTGCGCTGCTCTGGAAACCCCACAGACCACCAGTGATGTTTCGCCATTTGTGTCAGTGAAGCAGTAGAAGCAGGTCATCCAGGCGTTAGCAGGTGTATTCTGCTGATGAAACTGCAACGGGCACAACTACTACTCACGGTGCATCATGGCTGCTGTTTGTGAGCAGCTGGGTTTCACCAGCTGGATTTAGCCAATCAGCGAATCGTTGGTAGGTTTGTGACGACGTCCCGTTCACCTCCCTTAACAGTCAGGCACAACTGCATCGAATGCCAGGCTCACACATTATACATGTACTGTGTTATTACCTCCACCGCGGTGAATGTGCAGGGTGAGAGGTAATGTTTTATGTAAAAACTATAAGACTGATTTACATGAAACTCGGTGGAAGGGTGTGTCATGGGCAAACTTGGAAGCCATTAAATTTTGGAGCGGATCCACATCATGGGGGGGGGGCATCCATTCATTTTTTGAACTAAGGCTCAAGAGTGAAAAATTTACCCCATTCATTGTCAATGGGGGGTTTAAAACAGCCATATCTGGACATGGGAAGGTCACAGAGACACAGGGTTTGGACGGAAATAAACACTCAACCTAACGAACGCTGCAATACCAAACATGTCTGCTCGCACACACATGCACATGCACAGAGCCACGAATGCATTCATGGGAGGAGGTCGGTGCTCTCCAAGCACCATTCCTAGTTCCAAATAGGTTTGAATCGCACTCAGTGCGCTTTTAAAAACACATAGCAGCTATCATAGAAGCTCTGTGGCTAGCACCCCTAGTGGTGGGCTCTGGGACATCTTGTGTAATGGACATACAAATGGATGGACGAAAGGATGGATGGACAGACAGAGACAGTTTTAATATCCCCCCTCCGATTTCCATCTGGTGGGGGACAATAACTGTACCCACAATGCACCTAACCACTACACTAACGTATGAGAATCCTCCTAACCTGTAGAACAAGGACCAAACAAGCAAGGAAGCACCTCAAGCTGTAAACTCAGGATCTGGATAGTAGTAGGGCCCTTGAGTAGAAGGGACTATTCTTTTACTTTTTTGCAAATCAATTTGTAGGTCTATTGGCAAAGGTGAAAATCTGTGGCCTAGCAATTCCAATGTTTTGAGACATTATTTTGTCTTTTTCAAAATTTTGTTTTGTGCTTAGTTTTGTATATTGCATCCATAGGCTACTTTTCTGTACACAAAAGCACTTGTAATCTGCACAATAAAACACAATGCGAGAATGTTCTACTTTGGTTATTATGGCCTGTTCTTGCACTGACTGTGATAGTGATAGGTGATAGTGACTATCAATCTCAAAACATGGATTTATCTAACTTTAAATCCATGTTAAGTCATTCAAATACAAATAGGCAACTCACATAATATGAATAAGTTACCTATTGTTTCTGAAGCAAACGTGGGTGTGAAAATTCTCAATCTTCTGTTTGTCTTGCTGCAGGGATCATTACAACAAATAGGTTTATCAGTTCCCACCTATACTGCAAATAGACTAATACTGATAAAAGAAATGGCTCTAACACGTGGCCCTGTTGGGTTCGGATATTGCAGCAAGTGCTATTCATCCCCGTTCTTGCATTCCTCATTGGTTCTACACATAATGCTAGGTTGCAATAGACACAAGTACAACGATGTGGGCTAATCATCATCATAACTAAGCTGAACTTGTTTGCTCACATTGGCTGAATGTGCATGCAAATGCAAACATTGAAAAAAATAATGTACTTGCTGAAACAAGATCTATAATTTCAAGTAGCCTAAACATTGCAGCATTGCAGCATGCAAACGGCAACCACCTACACCCTTGTTCCAATATGAGAGTTCACAGACTAAGCCAATAACATACCATGCTATTCATTTAGTATTGCCAATGACATGCATGACAAGAAAATCACATTAAAAGCAGCTTTCCATTTCAAAGGCTGGTGCTAGAGGCTAGTTGCTAAGAACCTCTGGTACAGAATGACACGCTCTTAGGCTCATGTGAATGAGTAACAGGAATTCACTGCCATATTTCAGTAAGGGACTATTTGAGGTTTGTGCCCAAAAATGTCAATAATATCACTTCATTTGTTGGCAATGAGCACAAGTCTATTTCAAACCATCTCCATATCTGGCAGGGCCTCTATACACCTGTTAGTTAGTATGCATTACAATGAGACAAAAATATGCGGAGAATTTGGCAAATCAGAAACTCGAACCTAAACTATGAGCTCAATTCGTTGGAGAGTAGATGGGATCTACTTTGAGGGAGGAAAAAAGCCACAGATATGACCATACACTCTATATGAAACCACTTGTGGTAAGCAGCTGGTCTTTTCAAGATATGAATCAAAAACATGCATTCCTGCACTTCCCCTGAATCCCCTCAGATCGTAGGGAGTGCTGAGACTGTTATTGGCCTGGAGATTGGGAGAGAGGGATGGTGGGGGCGGGGCCTGCCTCTGGAAGACATGTGACCTAAGTGGGAGAGATGCCGCGCAGTATTTACTCAGGTGGAATAATACCCAGCCAAGCAGACCAGTGTGTAGTGATAAAACAAAGAAGATTCCAAAGAATGTGCTTGGTGTGTTGCTAAGAGCGTGTGAGCGTAAGCCTACTTCGCAGATCAAGAAAACCCAGCTTTCACCACAAACAGGTCTGGCCACTCTTGATATCCCTGCCGATTCCACCTCCCCTTTGGAATGTACAAAGTTGGATCAATAACTTGGCCAGTTACTGTCACTTTGATAAAATCTGCTCTGCCACCGCGGGGCGACTGGTTGCCCCGTCACTCCCGAGGCCCAGGCGGTCGATCGACACGGCCACGGCTCTTCTCTGTCCTGGCCCCGCAGTGGTGGAACGAACTGCCCACTGACGTTAGGACAGCAGAGTCGCTGCCCATCTTTCACCGCAGGCTCAAAACTCACCTCTTCAAGAAGTACTACAACGATCCTCCCTCTTAAGCACCTATTGTATTTTAGATTGCTATTCTTGCACTTTGCCTTCAGTACTAGATTATGCTCTTAGTCACTTGTTTTAGAAAGGAGATGCACTTGTGAGTTCTGGCAAGGCTTTTCCTACGTTAACTAATTATTGTTAGTCGCTTTGGATAAAAGTGTCAGCTAAATGAATGTAATTTGATGTAATGTAATCTTGCAAAATGCTGCTACTCTAAGTTTAAAGTAGGATAAATTGTGAAAATTGTGGCCACAAAGAATCCTGTTATTATAAAATACACATTTTGTCTTAATTTTCTCTCTCTATGCTTTTCTTTATTTATTATATTACAATTTGGAATGTTATCTGGTGAGCGTATTAATCTTGCTTTGTCAAATAACCCAGAGGTATGCATCAGTGCTGGGCAAAGACTTGTCTTCAGACACATCCTTTCAGAATATCCACCTCCCACTTTACATACCTTAAATTGTTACGTATTAGTTAGGTCGGCCTAGACGCTCAAATAACTGCTCTGCAATGTTCTGGGACTGAACCTGGAAGAGCTAATCAAGTAGCCTTGGCTGAGTAATGATCATGTACTGAAAGCAAGAGGAATGAAATACGGTAAGTCAATTCCTACGGGCCCAGAAATGTTGAATTATGGATTGAGCGAGAAATCAGCAGGGTTGCCTGATCTGTTGACACTAGTGCTATTTTGCTCTTGGTGTGGTTCCACCTGCAACATTTGTCGACACAACGCATCTGCCAAACTCCAGCAACACGGTGGTCCATTTGAGTTTACATTTCACAATATCAATTAAGTACCTCTGCTTTTCCCCCTTGGCAGCACACGTTTTCTGGCAATGCAGGCCTTTCAAACACAAATTTAATCCAAGTCATCACTCATAGGGTCCAGTTTCTTTCATGTGCTCTCTCTAGAATTCACATCAGAACATGAAGGGTCAGTTGGAAATACTGCTCCGAGAGCAAAATCCCTGCACCTCACTTGGGCCCAGGAGGCCTATCCTCACAATGTCAAGGGATGGTGCTCTCAATCTACAAGACAACACAGTGTTGATGTCCAGCTTCAACAGTCAAAAACACAGCCTCCCTACGCGCGGCAGGTGTACATTCCTTGAGGGACGAGCCAGGAACCTCGCCGTGCTTCTTAACACAGAGGTTAAATGGTTCCTTACACGTAAGCGAGCACATGTGCCGTGTGTCAACCTGACAAATGATGGCTGCGGATGGGAGTTGCAGGAATAACAACATCACGATGTCCGCGAGTAGATGAGACAAGATTCCACTGCCAGAGCAGATAAGCAGGTGCACTCTGAAGCTATCAAGTGGCTGGGGATGAAAGGCATGCAGAGGGAAGAGGATGTAAAGGATGTTTGATACCAGGAACGCCTGATCTCAACCCCAGTGCCATAGTGCAAACAAAGATGGTGCTGATGTCTTTGAGTGGGCAAGAGGAAAGTTCAAAAAGAAACGTCGGTGTCCAGTGAGTCACACATCATAGCCCACCTGGTCTGCGGTATGTTGTTATTGTCATATTGTTGGTATGTTGTTATTGTCATATTGTTGATACGTTGTTTGGTTTTCTTTCAGGAACAGACTCCACCTATGTCGAAAAAACATTTAAAGGCAGTATCTTGAGATAGAGTACATTTAATTGTTTTGCTGTATTCGGCAATTGCTTTTAGAGTAATTCTCTACATTTTGGGGTGACGTAGTGAATTCAGACATCAAATTTGTGAACTGCCATTACACTACACACATTGCCTCCGAAAAGTGGTCAGATAAGAGCCCTTGATTACAATGTAAAACCACATATTCTATCCCCAACCTTTACCAATCAAAATACATGTAATGACATTAGATTCTAGTCTGTCTGTAGTAAGACGCCCCACACACACTCTCGGGAGACAACCTCCCTGGTTGTAGAAGTAATTACAATGTCAGGGAGGACAAAGGGGCCCATTTATGTTAAGAGTCCAGATAAAGTGAGACTTTGCCAGTCCCCTATCCACTCCAGTAGGCTGTGGATTACATAACATATCAGGTGACGGGGGTCTTGAAACGAGGGCCCCATTATCTGTTGCAGGGTGAGACATTTCCCGCTGTGAGACTCCGCAGAAGACAAACAGCTCAATCAGTGGCTGATTGACAACGCCCGCTGGTATGTGTGATGTCATGTGCTGCTGTCGTGGGCACAGTGCTGTTGTCAGAGCAGAGCTAGCTCTCCTTGGGGGACCCTTTTGCCTGTGACTTAGTGTAGGGTCTTAGGCTAATAGAGAACAATGCACCAGAGACAACCCCTAATACCTAAAGAAAATACCAGAATCCGTACAATCATCTCCCTCCCTATAAATCTCCCATGGCAGCCAAAATGAGCTCCTTAGAAGAGCAGAGCATTACATTCGTACTTCATAAAGTCCTGCAACTCCCAGATGGCCTCCACATAATGGAATCGTTCCTTTGATACAAAGTACAAAGCCTATTACAACTCCCCATCGTCCTGAGAGCAAACCCAGATGATAGATGTTTCGCCGGGGACGGTCCACAACCCAAATGAGTTCCGAATGTATTAGAAGAACCACCCCTTCCAACCCCCCCCCCCCCCCCCCACCAAAAAAGAAACGTGCGAACGGAGAGAGAGCCCTGAGACAGGCTGGAGAGATTAGATTAAGTGTATCCCTTTTCATTGGCTCTGAAAACGGTCCAGAGGCCACATATCTGGGATGATGTCTCGGGGTCCCTGCAGCTGCTCATTAAAAGGGCGGAGCGGAGGAAATCGTTAAAGAGGGCCACTTCCAGGCACTCGGTGTCGGTGGCAAAAATAAAAGAGGCAAGGGTCGCCCCCGTGCACGCCAGGACGGGCACGCCAGATTGTGTGTGGATTTGATTTCGCGGGGGAACTGGCATTTCATTCGCCCGCAGGCTGACATCCTTCCAAATATGTTCTCTGGGGGACCGGGTGTTTGTAATTCCAATATCTTAAATGTTACATTTATTGCTCTTTCATTGAGGGCAAAATATTAGGCCGCATGGGAAAACCCTCAGCCCTGCCGGCCATTAATGACAGCTGGGGCTTCAGGATGAAACCTCAGTTAGGCCCAATCACTTCAAATATGTGCGACTATGTGGAGAGATCAGATTCTATTTTAGCATATGGAGAGGAATTTCTCAATTGCTCTCTGAAAATACTTTTTCATCTGTTTTTCTCTCTCGATGCCTCTATGGCATATATGGTATTCTGAAATGTGGCACAGCTGCAAAATGTGCATATTGGGCCAACACAAGACATAATGCTTTGGCTATCCCTATCTTTTTATAGACTCAGACACCAGCCATGAAATGTGTATCTTGTAATCGGCCAATAATAATATGAAATGTTATGGCTTTCTTCTAGTGCTGCAAGTGTGAGAAAACAGAGCAAGTGAACAGGTCAAACCCAAGTAATACTGTATCATTGCTCTCCAAAAAAAGTGTTTCTCTCAAGAAATAGATCCAAGTTGAATATATTTGGAAGATTTTTCATTTTCATTTCAAATCCCTGTGAAACAACGAAGGTCAGCCAAACCTGTACTATTCTCACACATCACAATGGCGGATTCTCCACACAAAAAGTGCTCTTTTGTTCCCTTGATGGATGGGTCACAAACTGGTGGGGCCGGGTACCCACCTCTTCAAAAAACCCCGTGACAGCATTCAAGTCAAGGTCATCCGATAGCCCTGCAGGACTCTTTCCTTTCCCGGGCCGTCCACGTTGGCCTGGCGCTTTGAAATCAAACTTGCTATTGTTGTTTTACTGCCCATGACAGGGACAAAGGGCCGGACAGCAGGGACTCACACACGGCCTGTAATGCAATAGGGCTGGGAAGTCCTCTTTAATTTCAATGCTATACTTGATCTCTGGGCTGCATGACTGACCACCTTATTATCTATAGCGACGGGGCTTATCAATACAGCCCCGGCTGGGTCCGCGGACCAAAGACAAACGCTTCCTTTGTACAGGAAGTCCCCAAGGGCGAGGGACACGCAGCTAAAACCAACCGCTAAATACCCCGGCTATAAGGGTGGGGCTGGGGGTGGGTTAACAAAATCTCTGGCCTCCTAAAATTAAAACGAAATGTAAATGAAGGGGAAATGTTATAATTCTATAGATTATTTTAAACCGAATCTAAGTCGCCCAGTGTTAAAACCTGTGGGAGACTTTGATCATAAATCATGGTGGAACACTGAGGCTTGGGGAGTTTCAATTCACTGAAATTAAAAAACGGTTGTTTCTTTGTCACACAACAAACCGACTGCCTCAGCGATAGCTTTGTGGGCGTGGCCAGAGTGATAGCTTTGTGGGCGTGGCCAGAGTGATTGTACTCATGCACACTTCATGGTGAGGCATGGTTTGCCAGGTGCTTTGTTTTTAATGATTAATTTCCCTTTCACTACCAATGAAGTGATGGCTTGAAAAATGACAAACGAAACCTAACCATTTTGCCATCAATATTGCCCATTAATATTTACTTTCAGGGTATATTGCATATCCGAAGAATCATTAATCATGGTGGAGAACAAGATTTACTGTAGATCACATCAAAATTATGCATGTTCTAGCCTACCTTTTTACATGGATGCAAAGTAACATTAGGCAAACAATATGTCCATTTAGGCTCATAACAGTACGACAGTAGAATAATCGTACCATCTCTGCCTTGAGCAGCTGCACAATATCTGCAATAAATCAACTTTTAAAAGTCAATTCACTGTTTCAGAGGTTAAATAAGAACATGGTACCGTAGGCTATTTCAATTTGATGGCGCAATGTCACCTCTGACATCATCAAATCCTCCGGCAAACCCCCCAAAAAAGGGGGTTGGTAGTGTAGTGGGACACCTACCATTTCACATGTGTACCTCCAACAATGAACACCCTCCGGCGTTCTGTGCAGGTGTGACCTGGATTTGATTTTTTTTTTTCTAAATCGTAACTCCTTACCCAGTGTAAATAAGGCAAAACCTGCCCAGGTGCACCTTTTGTTTGTGTGTGACTTCTGGCAGCGGAGGTGCTTTCGCAACAGGGCCAGCTGAAGAAAACCCCCACAGTGCTGGCCAGGCGGGAAGGGCTTACAGGCTCAGCTGATGAGAAAGATAACGTGGGCGTCGGGAGTTGTTCAAACAGCCCAGAGGCCGGGTGTTCGTCACGACCAAAACAGAAAAAAAGCGTTTAACTAGAGTGAAGTTATTATTTTGCACCTAATTCGGAAGGCATGCGGCCTCTGGCTTTGCAAAACATCCAGAGCAAGCGTGTTAGAGAGGAGATAGAGAGGGGGGCGTGCGGCCCAGACACAAAGGGAAGACGGGGCAGTTCATTAAGAGTCCCTTCCCCTATCCATCTTTTGTGACGCTTCTGGGGGTCGGGGGAAGATAGAGTGACCAGGATGTGTAGACACTGACAGGTGTAATTTCAACCTGACTTGAAAGGCTGAGTGTCACATAAAAGGAGGATAACAGGGTGACTCCTTGATGAATGGAAGAAAGATGACACACATTTCTGTCCCTTCTTTTCCTCTCGTTTCCAACAGTTCTGTATCATTACCACCAAACAATGATGGATATAGCATGATAAATTAGCTTGGGGATCTTTTGAGCAATGTCTGCTGGTTGAGCTCACAATAATGCGTGCAGGCGTGATATTATAGAATAATCTAAAGTTAGACAAACAAAAAAAAATTGACGTCAAGTCTTGAGTCCAAACAAACTAGTGAATAAATGTCGGATTACTCAAAGATGTTGTTGGCCAAAATCTTGGATTCCCGGAACACGGTTACACAAAACTGTGAATGTGTGCATACTGCAGGTACAATATAGACTTTGGCCTGGCTTCAACCGAGCTAACATGGCCATAGCCCTCCAGTTTGGGAAAAAAAAATAAACTCACTCTGTCTTGATTTTTACATTCTATACAATAAACTGAAATGAACAAACATTGAGCATAAGAATCATTCTTAGAATCACGGGTAGAAAGTGAATAACAAGTGTGGAAGGAGAAGTGTTTTCCTTGTGATTAGGGGAAAGCCTTGTAATTGGCCGAGGGGACGTTCGGACCTGGAATGTGTTACGGGGGCTGATCCCCTGGCCTAAGCAGTGAGGCTAGGGGCTTCCTCGGGCTGCGCTACCCAAGCCATGTGTTTCAACAGCCCTTCAGGAGAGCTCAAAGGGAGGGCTGCCCAGTATACCTTACACCACTGGGTGGTCCGTTATTGAACCTTATCAAAGATTAGACTTTAACGGGTCTCTTTCATGAACAGGACTTCAGGCCCAAGTGAGGTCAAGGGAGGGGAAAAAATCCCAACCATGTTTTGTTGAATTTGGGCTATGACTAATTCTGTTGCTGAACATTCTAGAAACATAGTATAGCCTAGAATCTAGGCTAAGGGTTGTGTTTAACTGCATTGCAAGAAGAAAAGACATGAAAATAAGTGGTGTTCTGCTCTTTGGTCAAGAAGATTGCTGGTCATACAACAGCCTTTTCTCACACAGCGCGGAGCAATGCCTCCCACATGAAGGGAAAGTACGATATTGATCTATCAACCATGAACAGCCCTGATAGGTGGTCCTGATTCACAATCGGTGCACTCTTGACAGAAAGTTCATGTGACACCTCTATATAAAAGCAGTGTTGATCGGGGTGACAATATTCAGTGATCTCAACAACCGCAATACTGACTTTAAATAGTGCTCATGCTCATTGAAAGAGGCTCATTGGATTTGAATGTTCAGCGTAGTGAGAAAAAGCTCAGGTCATTGCAGAAACTAACTTGGGCAAACATTTGACTCAAAGTGAATTGTCAATAGTCAATTTAAAGTACCATTTAAAGTACTATTTTGGACTTTAGGGCCTATTCTCAGTCTGTCTTACATGAACTTGACAACTACAGTGAAACAATAGTATGATAACAAGTCAGTTTGGTAATTAACTAGCTCCTTTGGTTGCTAAGACCGTACAAATGGTGATTATATTTCCTGGAGGAACTGTAATGACATCTGATAGTTAACATGGGTGTGGACCTGTAAATGAAATGGAAATTGTCTTGCCTTTGATTCCCAGCAATGTTTCCTACCCCTGGATATGACCTACTATTGTTGTTATATATATATATATATATATATATATATATATATATATATATATACACTTTTATAGCTAAATCTGTTACTTGTTTTACGATGTAAACATGAATATAAAAGGCCATTCGCTCTACATTAAATTTCATTTTCCACAGCTGGTAAAAAAATAATAATCCATAAGGAGAATGTATGGGCCGTTATAAAGCCACGTACAGTATATCTCGTATATGCCCACACATGGGCAAATGTTGGCTGGAATACATTTAAGTAACGTAAACATACCAACGAGGTCAAGCCTCGTCAAACTGTATTAAGATTACCTGTTACTCAAACAGTTTCCAAGAGAAGAGGTATTAAGTGCTCAAATGTGGGTTTGATTTTAAACAGAGGGGGGGGTGGGTGGGGGGATAAACATTTTTCCAGCACAATTTTTCATCAGAGGAAGCACTTTAGTGGGGGGGAAACAGAAAGGGGGGGAGAGATCGTGTCAGCATAATATTGTTGGTGATACACAACACGATATTTTGTTCTGCCGTTTTTTTTCCCCTCTCTTTTCTAAACACAGGAAGAGGTATATTAGACAGTGCTTGATTCACAGCTTCTTTTTTTTTTTTTCGGCCCGGGCTACAGTGGTTTCTTTGAATATCTGTGAAAGGAACAAGCTGTAACCAAGTCTTTCTAGCGGCTTCGGCGAGGCGGGTCTGAGAAGCCCGGAGAAAGGGGGCTTCTGCGTCGGGACTGTTTACACAGTCAACATCCAGTGGGAAAAATCTGTGTCTAGTGGTTCTACCTCTGCTCCCCTCGCTGCATCTCATGTGATCTGATAATTGCCAATCCCATAGGGGCAGGTAAAGGGAGGTCAAACCAAACCCCCTTTTCTCTCCGGGCCCTGCCCCCATCGACCCAGGGGTGATTCATTCACAACCTATCACCACCAGCCGGCCCTCTGCAGGAACAATGCTGAGCACGGTCCCGCCCTCAACCCCCCCCGCCCCCCCCCCCCCCCCCGTTGTATTTTGGACTATTTCACATCTAATTTCTCCAAAAGCGCTGGTATTCTAACCATGCCGAGTGGGCCCTGGGCCTGGCTGATGTGAAACGTAATGCTAGCAGTCATAATAAACAGTTAGCCCTGACATGGGAGGTTAAGTCCTCTCACAGGTCTCTTTTCATCCCCGGTTCCATTACGGAGAGAGCAGGGTTCCCCCTGGAAGGGAAGCTCATCTATCACCCGGGCTAACAGGTCTCTCAGCTGGGCCAGGCCGGAGCCTCTGCTGGGCTGTGGTGGGCCAGACTAGGGGAACCCACCACGTTCGACTGGAAACCTGCTTTTCTGCACAGCTAAAAAATGGACAAAACTGTAAGTTCAGCTAGAAGAATGTAACAGCATTAAATGAACTGAAGCAGGCTGACCAGCTGGTTGCTCGGTTGACAAACTAGCCCATTTCACCAAGGTCCAACCATATCAAACCATTCACTGCATAAATCCTGCATAACACACCCGAATAGTCTAGAACAATTTCAAATAGATCAATTATATCTTGTAACACAAGAAGATTAGCTAAATCTCCTATGTCCTTATTGGAAATCCTTCCAACAATTAAATGTGCAGGAATTTGAAAAAAAACGCCCGTAAGTGACAGCTAGTGCTGGAGAATGTGGACTACAGAATGTGTTGTGTTTTTCCAGGGATATGCGCTCCACTGATTAATATCTTCAGATAACTTTGTTTTTACACCACGCCCCCCCCCACCCGTGAATTTATGTATGTAACTGAAAAGAAAGCATGTGTGACACCCCCCGAAGCCCTGAGGTGTTCCACTGTGTCTATTTGTACAATGCTCCGGCCTTTTCTTGAGCTAATGCATTAGCATTGAGGATTAATGTCTGAACAGAGCCGGAGTGATGGGGGTAAATAAACCCTGTGACAAGGTCCGCGGACAAAGGAGGTGCCAAGTAAACCTATTGGCGGAGATATAAATAAATCGACTGCTATATTATACACAATAACACATGTAGGTGTAGAACTATAAGCTGCTGGCGGAGGCCTGAGGAAAGACCGGCGGACCGGCTGCGTATGGTGGGAGACGAGGCCTGTCTGGGGAGAAAAACCCAGTGGGACTAAAATAATCCAGACATGAACTAATTCACTCTGAGGAGTAATAAGGTATTTTAGGGCTCAGAAATGTAATAATGTTTTTGTTCTTATCCGGCCTTGGCCTGGCTAGGCAGGGTGGCAGGGAGAGGGCTGACTGGGTGGGGCAGGGGAGTGGGGCAGCAGGGAGAGGGCTGACTGGGTGGGGCAGGGGAGTGGGGCAGCAGGGAGAGGGCTGACTGGGTGGGGTAGCAGGCAGAGGGCTGACTGGGTGGGGCAGGGGAGTGGGGCAGCAGGGAGAGGGCTGACTGGGTGGGGCAGGGGAGTGGGGCAGCAGGGAGAGGGCTGACTGGGTGGGGCAGGGGAGTGGGGCAGCATGGAGGGGGTGACTGGGTGGGGCAGGGGAGTGGGGCAGCAGGGAGAGGGCTGACTGGGTGGGGTAGCAGGGAGAGGGCTGACTGGGTGGGGCAGGGGAGTGGGGCAGCATGGAGGGGGTGACTGGGTGGGGCAGGGGAGTGGGGCAGCAGGGAGGGGGTGACTGGGTGGGGTAGCAGGGAGAGGGCTGACTGGGTGGGGTAGCAGGGAGAGGGCTGACTGGGTGGGGCAGGGGAGTGGGGCAGCAGGGAGAGGGCTGACTGGGTGGGGCAGGGAGAGGGCTGACTGGGTGGGGCAGGGGAGTGGGGCAGCAGGGAGAGGGCTGACTGGGTGGGGCAGGGGAGTGGGGCAGCAGGGAGAGGGCTGACTGGGTGGGGCAGGGGAGTGGGGCAGCAGGGAGAGGGCTGACTGGGTGGGGCAGGGGAGTGGGGCAGCAGGGAGAGGGCTGACTGGGTGGGGCAGGGGAGTGGGGCAGCAGGGAGAGGGCTGACTGGGTGGTGCAGGGGAGTGGGGCAGCAGGGAGAGGGCTGACTGGGTGGTGCAGGGGCGCGGGGCAGCTGGCTGGCTCCACTAGGCCTGTCAACTCACCTCAGAAATCATATTCGGCTTTCTCTCTGAAATATTTTCCGAAAATCAAATATTATTCAATTATTTCTATTATCTAATTCTGCATGGAAAATGACACGTACAAAGGAACCACTTCTGACCACAAGAGGGCGCTCGCCACCTATTGTCGTGAGCATGCACCAAAAGAACTTTCGTGTCCGTCTGTTTACAGGATTCAACAGTTGGGAGTAACGTGTTACAAAGTACAACGTAACATGTTACTGTAACGCCACTACTTTTGGCAGTAACTAGTAATGTAACGAGTTGCTTTTCAAATTAAAATAACGCAGTTACAGTTACTGAAATTTAAATGGGCTTGTTACTTTTGCGCAATGGACAAATAGCCTACTGTACATTTCCTGTTTATGATCTAACGCCAACGTCACCCGTGCACAATGCATCAACAATCCCCAGCCCACAGGACTGACAGTTCTGGCTATGGTTCTGACAACGTGAGCTCTCTGTCATGGAAATACAGACATTATTTTCCCCTCCTTGAAATCAAGGACAATATACTGGTAAAGTGTCATCTATGTGTAGGTCCCCTTAAGGTGTGTACCCGAATCAGTTATTCTGGAAAGCACAAATGCAATGGAAACCGGTATTTTTCCTGGGATTGAAGTATTCAACTAACATTAATACCCAGTCAGCATGGGTGATATTCGGTGTAAACAGGGTCCCTTTATCAGGCCTATATCCTAGCCAACTTAAAACAAAACAAGAGGAATACCCTATAGTCCCAGTCCACTTGATCAGATTCAGTGCTTGTTTACAATGTTGCCTGCCGGCTGCCGCAAAGACGCGCTCGGATTTTATATATATATATATAGAGAGAGAGAGAGAGAGATAGACAGACAGACAGACAGACAGACAGACAGACAGACAGACAGACAGACAGACAGACAGACAGACAGACAGACAGACAGACAGACAGACAGACAGACAGACAGACAGACAGACAGACAGACAGACAGACATAGATAGATAGATAGATAGATAGATAGATAGATAGATAGATAGATAGATAGATAGATGGATAGATGGATAGATGGATAGATAGATAGATAGATAGATAGATAGATAGATAGATAGATAGATAGATAGATAGATAGATAGATAGATAGATAGATAGGCTCGGGAGGCTGTGTGACAGGCTGCTTAGCAGCCTACTAATCAAATCTACATTTAGAAGATTGATGAAGCATTTTTTCCCTAAAGTGGACGACGAAGTTTGAGTATTTATTTGACAGGCCTAGGCTCCACAGGTACTGGGAGGGGGGCAGCTGGCTGGCTCCGCAGGTACTGGGAGGGGGGCATTTCCACTCAAAACTGACACAGTGTGGATTTTGTTCCCATCCTAATGGAATGGCAGAAATATTTGGGGGGAATCCCATTGCGTAGCAATTGGAGTGCTGTAATAATGTAATAATGTACTCACATTCATTTTCCCAGTGCGGTTGGCCTCCTCGCGCTCTGCCAGGGCCTGCAGGAAGTTATCTTTGAGTTCTTTTCCTACACTTGCCAGTGTCCTGGAAAAGACAACATTGAAATAGTTTGAAATGTTTCTTTTAACCCAAAAAGGTTCATGGCGCCTTAAAGGTTCTTTATGCAAGCCTTTTACAGTCTTGCATAGCTGCATGTCGCTCTCCCCCAATCCATCAGTAATTAGTGCTAATTAGGCTGCCGCTGCTCTCCATTAAGATACAGTAACTGCTACTTAACTGGGCTTTTTCTTAGCATTCGAAGCTAACTAAGCACAGTGCATGGGTCTCTCTATAAGTCACTGCTTATAGTGCACTAAATGTGTACTGTGTAGTACATCTACTGTGTGCAAAGTGTACTAAATTTATTTGATTTGAAGATTATTTGAATACATTCATCCATGATCTTGATACCTGTAGCATTGTAGACAAAGTTAGCCATAACCCAGTTCATTTGAATGTACCTCAGACCAGAAACAGCAGACTTAATACGTTGTGAATCAAAATGTAATACTGGCAACTAAAAACGGACAACTATTATTATGAGTGAAAAGGCCTTGCTCAATGATAATACACAAAAGATTTCACATGAAAATAATTCAGCAAGCACCGACGGACCAAAACAACATAACAATGAACAAATATTTCCACATCTGGCCAAATAAACGACAAACATATTTGTAGCGTATTGTGTACAGCACATGTTTAATAAAGATAAACAAAATAAAATGGTCAGACAAATGTGTACAGGTGAAAGTCCATTTGGGAGTGTCATGGATTGTTTATTTAACTTGTTCTGATATACCAACCACTGGCTGTATCACCAACTAACTATAAGCAAATCAAATACTATTTAATACAAATAAAAAAAACAAAGTCATAGTATTATTATTCTAGACTAAAAGTCCAACCAGCGTGTCACAGACCCTGTCAGATGTGTGTCCCTGCTTTTGTTAATCACACTGGTCGGTCGGAGCTGCCGGCACCACAGGATTAACTATTTCAAGGATTAAATGATTTTGTATCATATTATGACAGCTTTTTATACTTGAGTTGGCTGGTTTCCATGGAAACATAGTTTTGGCACGCACTGAAGTTTCCACACCTGACAAAACATTGGCACCGATGTTTCAAACAGTTAACACTGCGGTACCAACCATAGAACCCTGTCACTCATCCAAAATCCATGGTGCGAATCCTCCTTCGTGGTCCACACCGAATCTGTGGAACCATCCTGGAGGCAGTAAACAACGGTTCTCAATCTCAAAGCGATTGAGAACCTTTCTGCTGCGGTTTAGACCGCTCGCAGCCCAGAGCACCTTTGGGGTGAAAAGGATTATATTTACATACAGTATGAAGTGAGGCACTTTTCGAGGTATATACACTAAGAGATCAAAAATAATGTTGTTGGATCTGACACGCGCTAAATGATACATGCTCAGCTCGGTCAGTCAGTGAAACAGACAGAGATTATATTCATTTAAATAAACCAAATCAGTCACAAAATGCCAATTGTTAGCCAAGGGTCCGCTTTCCAAACGCTGCTCTCTGAACTCTAACATGAGAGTGGTAGGCTACGTTCAAACAGTCGCTACTGTGACCTCGAAACCTGCAACCCCTAGACAAGAATGTTCTTACACATAAAGACAGCAACATTCAAGGTGGGAGAGTCCTGTCATTGAGAAACAACATCATGTTTGCATGTGGTAGGGTGACCACCGAAAGCCTCTACTGACTGTTTGCAGCTGATATTAAGCAAATGAGTGTCGGCACTAGTTCTGCACTAGCTTCAGTACTGCACTAGCGTCAAGGTCTGATATTCCTTAATGACTCCTCCCAACCCCTTGGTTGTGTTAGAAGCCTGACGCTGTTGCTCAACTTAGGTTAGCGCAGAGCAGGTGAGGCCCTCTGCTAACAGTCGCACTGCTTGGAAAGGATTTAGTGGATTTAGTGGACCATGGGCCCTCATCGTGTTTGTTCTGGATGTTGAAAAGAGACAGAGGTGAGGGGGGCGGGGGACACTGAGTACACATGACACGCCGTTAACTTTGGGCCAGGTAAACGCCAAAACCAAAATGTAGCGACACCGTGATGGTTTCTCAAAGTTTCTAAACTGACCGAAAATGTACCACAACAATACACAACGGTACATAATCCAGTAGAATTTCAACAGGCAGACATTTTTCAGTGGATGTTAATGCAAAACTGCAAATGTCCTTCAAATACTTAAATTGCATCTCATTAGTGGCTTTTGAAATGCACTGCCGTGCGACGCTAATTCTGGACATCTGTGTCTAAGATGGTCGCTTTCGAAATCTCCGAGATGAAATGAGGACCTCGCCAGCTGAGGACGAGTGTCTGCGAGGCAGAGATCGCCCAAATCACCGGACGAAGGAACTCCTGATGTGGCCCGGAGGTGTGAGCTCTTAAAGCGATTAGATTAGCTGGAGTTGAGAACTTCTCAAAACATCTATTCCAAAGCAGGCGTTCCACTGAGGCTCGAGCAGCGTGGCGGAGCCATTCTTCACAATCATTGGTTTTGACACTGTTCACTGAGAATATGTTAACATGTCACAGCGGACGACTCAAGCTGTGATGGGGTGCAGCCGGCTTGCATTACACTGAGATTACATCAACATTCACAGCTTTTTTTTTTGGAATGGGGTGTCTTTTTCGGTCGCATTTCCTTATTGAATATGCATGCAGGAGTCCTGGACTTGGCAGGTGGTCACGGTCCTGGCTGATAGCTTCTAACTGGTCAGTCTGCCCCAGCAGCAGATGAGAGGAAGTGTGCAAAAGTAGTGGAAGAAAAGAGCGTTGGATCTGCAGGAAAGGTCCATATGAACACACCTCCTCCTTAAATGGTGTGCCATCACCTGTCCAACCTAGACCTTGGCTGAAATACTATTTGAAATCATTTCAAATACTTATGAATGATCTTGCCTTGGCACAGCTGAGCCAATGGACTAGTCCCATAAACTCCACGTACAGGCACTCACGAAAAGACTAATTTGAAAGGATTTCAAATACTATTTTGACCCAGATCTGGCCTACATGACCTCTTGCACAATCAGACTAATGGCATGCCCTTATCACTGAGCCAACATGGTTTGAGGTCCACATCCTGTGACTTCAAGCGAAACTTCTAAGGAAACAGTTACTCAGGAAAGTGTTACATTTGAAAGGTTTTGAAGGACAGCAAGAGGTGATCTCTTGATTTTGGGGGTATCTGTGCTTTATGGATTAGTCTAACTGAACGGAATAATTGTTTTCCTGATATACTTCAGAAAATTCTGGAATGTTCTACACCTAGAGTCTGTCCACTGGTTCTGTACAGGGAGTCTAGGTCAGAAGCTGAAACAGATGCCCAGGGGTGAGTGTTGAGTAGATGATGTAGGTAAGACTTTATTTCCTGTGAGGGAACTCTGCCAAGACTTAACTTACTAATACTGTGGCTTCTGTTGGCATCTTACTCACGAGAAGAGAGATAAAATCTTTACATATGTGTGTTGTTAAGAGCCTGGTGCGAGTGTCAAACAGATGTGATTTAATAGGAACGCATGTAGCCCATTCAATCAGTCGCTGTATACCACATGAGAGGGAAAAAAGGCTTCCGCAAAGTCAGAGTAATCAACAAAAACGGCCCAATCATTCCTTCAACCGAAACTTAATTCTAGCAGCGGTAATATTATCATTCAAAATGGCGAGTACCTGTGGCGTTGGGGTTGTTGGCTGCTGCAGTATGACTTCCTTTATGTGTCATACATTGAAGCTTTTGATTTACCGATAAGGAAGCTGGACCACAAACATGCCATCCAAATGTGTTCGCTTTGACTGCCTTTGGAACATGCCGTTCTTCCGTTAATTACTTGTACCATATAATTAATGACCCCTGAAATAGTTTTTGAAGCAAAAGGACACTGACTAACTGATTGGAAACAGGAATGGGTGGGGATATTTCTTCTTTTAAGGTCGGACCGCAGTTGGTACCACTGTCTGCTTTAAATTATGTACTGTAAGATAAATGGTTTAGTTTCATCAGTATTAGCCAATGAAAGTCACATGTGATAAAGAGCCTTGGCTGTTTCAGAGGTTCCAATCCTAAGTAACATGCCTAGTTGGCTAATGTTGCTTTAAGTGCAGTTTAAAGTACAGTTACAGTAGACCAAAATACAACTGTAACAGGTGTCAAAGCTGGGTGCTGGGAAACCTTGTTAGTGCAATGGTTATGGGTTGTGGTGCTCATTTGAATTCCCAGTCTTTTTTTTTTCCAGTCTTGTGACCAACCTTAAATTTGCACATAAAATCCATTTAGTTTTTTTATTTTGTTACACTCGAACCTCCACAATTACATTACAATTACAAAGGTGGTTGTTTAGGGTGAGGTCTGTGCATGAGCGTGTCACTATGTGAGGGACGGATCCTGTGTGAGAGAGGATTACCCAGCAACCCTGTGAGCCCTTGAAAAACAGTGTTGATGCTCTCAAACACTCTGGCTATTGCGTTCAATTTGAGGGTGTTGGGGACATGAGCCATACTTCACATGCAGGCTCCCCTATTGTTTTTAAGAGATTCCAGTGAATGATGTAGATTCAGACAGAGGACAAGAGGTGGGGGGTTTTGAACACACACACACACACACACGCACTCACACACACACACACACACACACACACACACACACACACACACACACACACACGCATACACACACGCTTACACAATGGTCAACATTGAGCCCATGACACATTACAGACCAATCATTGGGACCAGGCCCTAAGCCTACAGCAGTCACTAATCACACCACAGGAGGATACAAAGACATGTTTTATCAAAAATATATTTCAGATAGACTGAAAAAGTGTCACAAAGTGTCACAGTGTCAATAACAACAAGGATAAGGCTTTTTTTTTTCTTTCTTTTTTTTTTACTAGCTCTTAACTTCTAACATCTTTTATATGGGCTGCAAAGTCCACAGAGCCTTTATCGGACGAGCTGAAACAATAACAAGAGCGAGAGAAACGACAACGTTTTAAACGACACCCGCGGACTGTGGTTCACATGGTTCGCTTTATTCCTCGCAAAGCGTTCACGACGTGCTGCTCGGTTACTGTTGCTCCGAGATTCATGACAGGGGGGTTATTGATGAAAATATCAGCCAAGTCCAAACCCACCAGCTTGTGGATTTACCAGATGTCTCGCACTCCCAAACTGGTTGAGGGGGAGAGGAAGGCCTCGTGTTTTTGTAACGTCTATTGCACTGTTTTGTCTCACTTACAGGTCTCTGGCACATTGTAACCTATTCAGAATGTCTTCTGAAGGGACTCTAAAATAGCAGAGGAAAATGCTCTTAGACAGATATTTCAACAAGCTTGCTAATTCAAAGTTGTGAGGCCATTTCCAAACCCATTCCGAACCATATTTTTTGGTTTTGATGCCAAAAACAGAGGTCTGTCCCGCACGGGCCACCGCAGTCTGTAGGGAGACTTTATGGAAATGTGATGTGTCTGGGTTCCTGGGTGGCTATATATGTGCATATTACATCACGCTGTTTAAAAGTACAACGCCACCCATGTTATCCATTGTTCAAATGGCGGTAATGCTAACTTTTTACAAAATGTACACCAGTCAAAGGATTACTCACTAGGATATATTCATCATTCAGTACTCTCAAAATCAGTCAGAGTATAGCATCATTAGCCAGCTGCTTGATATATGAGCATGGGTAGGCTGGCATGATGGAGGAATTCCGATTTTTTTTTTAAATATATTTTTTAAGTTTGGTACTTTCATCATGGTTTCAACATTATTGCTAAAGCGAAGTCTTATGTCTTAATGTCCTGTGTGGCACAGGTCATTGAGTGATCAGCGGATGTCACATTAGCCTTTCAGCAACATAGAGGCTTCCTTTGAGACGTGGAATCGGCTTACCCTCCGAATACGCTTCATAAAATACCATCTAGCTGCATGATCCACAGAAAATCTTGAACCTTGACAAGTTTGGGTACGGCAGAAATAGAAAACCTCTCTTCTCGCTCTGGTTTTTTTTAACGATATGCATTCCAGCGGTCCGCTGCAACTCTCTGGACTGTTATAACACCTCCCAAGTCTCACAGCAATCACCAGCGAATAAATAATGAGCTGTAATGGGCCCCTCTGTCGTAAACTCCACTTGACCCCGTCCGCCTCAACAGAGGGGACACCTGAGGTGGCGGGTCACGGGGTCACGGGCCGCGGCGAGGCTGACGGCCCGGCTCACGGTGGAAGAAAGGGACTGGCGCTACGCGTTGGGGATCCGCCCGGCCTCGCTTCCCTCTGCTGCGCTAGTCAGGGGGAGGACCTGCTCGCCTACGTCCAGTATAATGCCTCATTGAGACCGCCGTCCACCCACGGAGCTCTGCGCCGAGCTCGCCAACACAACTCGTGCTGAAAAATGTCCCTGTTCTCGCTACTTACTTTGCTTAAATTACAATAATAGAGAACAGGATCTGTGCTTTTCCCCCCTCCATGTTCAAATATACTAGAATCTGAAAAAGGAATGTAATTTATACTAGTCTTTGGCCCGTGCCCCATAATGAAAGTCTTACAGGAATCCCATGGTGGTGAAAGTGCCGGGGCAGCACATATTTGGAGGCTGCGAGCTCACTCCATCTCCTGAGTGAGTGAAGGTTTGCTGCTGGGTCACGGGGGCCGAGGCCCCAAAGTAAACACAGGTGTTGAGGAGGCAAGTGACTGGGGTTACCCCATCCAGTAGCTAAAGAAACACACACAGTCACGCTTGAAGGCTGAATAATACCTCAGCAAATAATATGGAGAGGGGCATGTTTGAGTTTCCCTCCGTCGACAAATCTCTTATCAAGCCTCATTTGAGAGGATTAACAAGCCTTCGGCCATTAGGCCGTGGTTATTAGGGGTTAATCACTGGGCGTCAAGCCGGTCGTGATTTTGGAGGGGTTTTGAATCCTCGCTGGTGGGTGTCTCGTGTTTGTCTTTAGTCTTGTGGTGCAGACGGGCCCCAACATTCATGGAAAAACACATCAAAAGAATGGTAATGGTCATCAGCTGGCTTACTGAAAGATTTATGTTGTGCTACAGTAGGCCCTCATTATCTTAATGTGACCCAAAGGGGTCACGCTATCCAAGGCCAACAAGAGTCATGGAATCCCAAAGTCTTTTACGCACCTGAGTTGACTGGTAGCCAAGTATAAGTAGAGAAGTATAAGTTTAGAAAAATAACAACAACAAAAAAACAAAGGTTCCTGCACACTAGCTAAGAATCGTTGACTCTGAAAGAGGGAAGGAGTCTGAAGTTAAGACGTGAGCCTTCCCAGGGAGCGTACCGCGGAGGAAGTGGAATCTGAACTCGGTGAAGTAGAGACGAATGAAAGTGTGTCCCTGGAGTGGAATAAACCACGAGCACCAAAGCACACTCTGCTGGGGGTGAGCAGCTGTCAACGTTCCCCCCCGGGCGTGTTTACAGACGGATAAACACGCCGTTAGTGTGAGGGATGCGCGGGTAGGGCCCGATCCAAGGCCCCGATCGCTGGCCCTTCCGTCTCCGCTGATGCTCTTTCAAACAATTTATTTAGCAAATGGGTTCAGCATCTCTCATGTGATACCTGCGCTCCGCAACCCCGTGGCAGTTGTTTTGAAAAGCACCTCCGTAATGTATTTTGGCCCAAAATTGTTTCGCAGAGTACATGTGGCCCGTGAGAATAAGTGGAAAGGTTTGAATAAAAGTACCGTGGAGACGCCACCTGATAAATGAGGGAATGTGTGACAAATTGGTTGTTATTTCTCAACCTTAGCTCCTCACCAAAACTCTCAATATGGGGTCTGCCGTAATAACAAAGGACTGCCAATAAAGCAAGCTTAACTGCTTAAACAAAAGGTTTTTATTGGAGATTCTGTCTCAGAGGCTAATGAAGAGGTTAGCAGATAATCGACAGTTGGTCGCCCATGTGTAAATGTGTGTCTTGGAGGAGCTTTTACTGGTGCTGGTTAAAGCTGGCAGTTGCTGTATTCCAAGTCATTTCCATTCTCTTCCGTCGTTTCTTTTAAAGTAGAAGAAAAACAGGATTCGAGCAGACCTGCTTGTTTTGGACAGATGACCACTTGCAAGCGTGGTCCAGCAAAACTCTGATTCCTCATTTTAAATTCTATCATCAAATTAGTAATGAAACAAATAAATAAAGGCATGACACCTAAATCAAAAAAATAATTAAATACCCTTTTGTGCCATATGCAAATTGAGGGAGGAGTTCTTGGGTGGTAGGTAGCCCAGTGGCTAAGGACTTAAACCTGCAACCGGAAGGTCACAGGTTCAAGTCCCAGGGCGCTCGAAAATAGACCAGGTTTCACATTCTAGTTACAATTCTACCACTGTGCCCTTGAGCAAGGCACTAATCCCTTCTAAAGAAGATCATTCTATCCAGGGGTGCTACAAGCGGCTGACCTTGTGTGACTGTGGGGGAGACATTGAGGAATAGAAAAGCTAATACATGTCATTAGTTCAACATTACAGTATAAAATTACAATAAAGTTCTTAAAGCTGCAGTATGTAAATTGTAAGATTTTTAACATTTAAATGTTGCTATATTGCTATGATAAATCGAGAGGAATAAGTCATTGAAGTTTCGCATCTTTGTACAGTAGACCGCTGTTTGACTCGGCAACAGCAATTATAAATGATTATAATTTAGTTTAGTGAAGGGTTGACACCAGAGAATAATAGGTGCTACAGTATAATGTAGATAACATTTCTATGTAAACAAATCATTAAAAACCCAAAAATATATCAGAGCTTTTAGAAAGGTGCAGAAAAGTATTGATTTCCTCCCCCAAAAATGATTGATTGTGAATTTATCATTTTAAAAATGTTGACAGAATGTTGTGTTTATCTCTTGATTCCCGCCTCTAACCAGGATAGTGAGCCAATCGTATTGTGTCAAGAGCAATCGGGAGGATACTATTGGCTCACAAGCCTTGTTAAGAGTTTTTACTTTTTTATGATTTGTCTACCCCAAAATGTTACTGCATCTATAGCACCTTTAAATACTGCCGCTTTAATCAAGGTCGACAATAAATAAACAGGGTATAGGTAATACTTGATATATTGCAAAATATACAAATTGATATATTTTCATATAACCCAGGTGTTACTTGGTATGTTGGTCTCCAGCCAGTTGTAGATGTGCCTGAACTATTACTCATGAATACTGATGAAATATACAGAAATGATTCTAAATCCAATTCCATCTATCAAATTTGGAATGTTTTAACTGTCCTCTATCTGTCTCACAAACACACACACGCTGTAGTGATTACCCTTCAAAATACCTTTTTTTCAGGTTTAAAGTGTTCCCACTTGTGCTCACCTAACTATGCACTGACCTGCACTCAATAATGATTTATCTCTCAACTGGTCTCCAAGTCAATTTTACTATCTGTTTGCACAGCTGAAAGGAATAGCTGTGTTTACTGCAGGGAATGGCGCAGAAATTCAATCCAGCACATTGCCCTACGCTCAAACTTCATGCAATTTCAGCACGTTTGCCAAACAAATTTGATACGTACCAAGATGTCTCATTTTCCAAAGAATCCCACATTTGTTCCAGCAAATTATTTCTGCTGTAATTAATCGACTGTCATTAAAAAGTTATTTTGCGGGAAGGAGCTTAACATCCCTTCCAAAATCTTGGCTTTACCTAAATTTGACAAATAAATAATCAGCAGTTGACTAAATGATGGTTTACCAGAAAGTGTGTCTATTTGGGTATCTGAAAGGGTAACAGATGTTGAGCGTGAGACTATTTCTTCTTTTATTCTTGAGACAGATTAGCGCTTTAACGGTTTGGAGCGTTCAATGGTCTGGCAGATGGGAACTTTCAATACTACAGTGATTTCTCGAAAATCAACACGTACTGTACTTGGCATATTTTTCCTGAGAGTACTTGGGAAAAAGAATCTTATGGAAAATATTATTTTGGGCTGGTAGACGTCGAGGGAAATTCCGCACAGCATGACAATTTACTTTATTTTGGGCTTTTTTGAGATCCTCTGTCACCTCTGATTACAATGAGCTGAATGTATCAGTTACACATGTGCAGCTGATATTCTACCTGAGACCCTCATTGTGCATTGTGGCCACCCTTGCTAATAGGGGGTTATACATTCCAGCATGAATGAGCAAGAAAGATAACAAATCCATGTTCATGTTTTTGGATGTGATTCAACTGAACTAAATAGCTACACTGTCAGCAATTGACTTGAAATGATTTTAGATGACAATGCAATACATTGAAACCATTGTTCAAGTGACATAAGTGTGATTTGTCTTTCAGAAAAGCCACTTCAGTTTGATTCAGTTTGCTGAGAAAGAGATTTGAATCCCTCGCTGTTGTCCTACTGTCTGTTTGGTTGAATACTGGGGGTTCACACCCTCCGTGCGTGCCCTGTCTACCACCATCACAACACTATTCTCTGAATTTAAAACTCAAAGTTAAGGGCTTGGGTGAATCATAGCTCGGGTCATTTTGCCGAGAGAGGTCTCACCACCTGTGCCCAGACATGTCACTTGAAATCTGGTTGAAATCAGGATGTCACTGGGGTTTGGGCTTTGGGTGAATTACAGTAGGCCTACATGGTAACCTAGTTTATGAAATTTAAAATAGTTCAGTAGCTGTGCCCCTAATTTGAGGCAGGCAGCAGGACCAGCCCACCTCTCCCCCATGGCTATCTGGTTTGCACATGTGGGCTGTGTGGTTTCGTCCCCCCCCCCCTGGTTTGTAGTAGCTTTTAATTATAGCTATCTTAATGCAAAGTAACTTGACTGCGGGGGGACTTGGTGTGCACCATAACTCCTTATGAGAATCACTTCCTCATAAGCACGGCCTGTTTGTGAAGGGGTGCTTACATACGCTACCACGCGTTTCCTTTACGCGTACGACCGCGCCGACATAATTTATCTGCCCAAAAAACAGAATCCAGAGGGGCCCCTACGGGTGGTGCGCAGTATTTCTGAGGCCGTATTCAACGGGTCGGGAGGGGGGGGGGGGGGGGAGGGGGCGGAACTCTGCCCTTCCTCATCCGGAGTTCCACCTCCCGCTGGACGCGGTGGACGAGTCGCTGAGCGGCGGCCGGCGCGTTGGTGGTCCTTGGCCCGGATCCACGGGGCCGGGGGGGAGCGTTGTACCAGGGGCCGGCCCCTCTGCTCCGCCTAAAGACCCCGGAGGGTCGCTGCAGAAGCCATCACGCGGACGACGCCCGCCACTCACAGGAGCCCCCCGACTACAAAGCGGATGATGACAGTGCTGTCTAGTAGCTTTAAAGCAGGAGCTGTATAATGTGAAAACCACTTCCACCCCGGCACCGGGGGTATTGGGGGGGGGGGGGTTCGATTGAGAGTAATCAAACTTCAGAGACCTTTGCGCCCGGGGGTGAAGGATGTGAGCGATGAGACTGAACACTTCCCAACCTCACTAACTGCTGTAACAGCTCATAATAAAGCCTCTTTTTTGGGGGGGGGGGGTTGACAGAGTGAGGACAGGCGCGGAGAGGCCCGCAGTGCTGCTTCCAAGGCCGAGAGCGTCCGAAGAGGAAATGGCGACCCGAGAACAACAAGCAAACAGATGTTTCCATTAAAAGAGGAAAGGAGACACCGTGCCTCTCCTGGTGGCGGTGGCCATCGCTCTTCACCGCTGTAGAGGACTGGGCCACACAAGTCCTTTAACCCACCACGTTATTAATACCGCACGGTATAACCAGGAGGATAACCAGGACACTAAACAAGAGACTTTCTATAGATTTCTGTCCATTTCTCTCCGATGTGAACCACAGGGGGGTTGATGCATTGGTGAAACTCATCACAAGAAAGGGATGTGGAAATTGAAATAACTGCCGTTTAAGACCAACCAAAATGAAGATTGGTGAACCCACCACCCACCATGTTTATCACCGTGAATCAAAACCATGATCCATGTCTCATTGAGCCTTTTAAAAAGAAATCAATTATGGTTTGAGTAACTCCATATGACTGGCTGATCTGATGAAACCATTGCCAATGTTTCAATATGTTATTGAGCGAATAATGATACAGCTACTATAGACTGGAGTGGTTTCACTTGCACAAACACATAAATAAAAGCATGACAGTCGAATAAAAAAAGGTTAAATACCCTTTCGTGCCGTATGCAAGTTGAGGGAGGAGTTCTTGGGTGGTAGGTAGCCCAGTGGCTAAGGACTTAAACCTGCAACCGGAAGGTCACAGGTTCAAGTCCCAGGGCGCTCGAACATAGACCAGTTCACATCTTAGTTGCAATTCTACCATTGTGGCCCTTGAACCAGGCACTCGCCCCTTCGGAAAAAAAAGCTCATTCTATCCAGGGGTGTGTGTCCATGTCCAAGAAGTCCATGTGGGTCAAATGGTTTTACCTCAAAAGCGCCAAACACAGGCTCCCTGTGAAAACAAACCTATATGTCTTCCAGCCACCCCCCACGCCTGTCAGTTAGACCCCAGCGTCCAAATCAGATGTTTTACTAACTCACTCATCCCTCATAATAAACAAGGAGAAAATAACCATGGAAAAACTACTGCAGAGCACCATGAAGCCAGCGTTGGTGAATGTCATTAGTATCAGGGGTTTTTATGACACATCTCTGCTTACAGGTAATTGCTCACATCCCAAGGTTGTGGTTGTTTTTCTGGGGGGGTGGGGGGGTCCTATTCTTCTCCTGCTGCCTCTAGACACAAAGATCACAGTCATGCCAGGCTTGATGCAACCCTGAATAAAAGAGTGAGGAGAGGGGGGGGGGAGATGTCTATCTATCTTCAAAGGCTTTTAGTCAGGCATCAAAGTGGACGCCTCCCCTGTTGTCAGGACCGAGCAGCCCAGGCAGAGAGGCCTCTGAACTCCAGCTCTCTCAACATGCAGGGCGCCCTGGTTCCACCGCTACAGAACCGCCCAACACCACGGCCCTCTCAACATGCAGGGCGCCCTGGTTCCACCGCTACAGAACCACGGCCTGCATAGACACAGCATGGTGGAACACGCTCACTTCCTCTGCCTAGACCAGGGGTGTCAAACTCAAATACACAGTGGGCCAAAATTTAAAACTTGAACAAAGTCGCGGGCCAACATTGAACAAATGAATATTTTAATATGGACCCAAACAAGTTTTGCTTTAACATTGAATATGGAACAAGCAACGCTTATTACCATACAATATATAACTTAATAGTGCAGACATGCAAAATCGAATTGCAAATAAAAAACACATCAATGTTATTCATTTATAAAATAAAATTTAAATAAAAATCGTATGCCTCTTTTCTATTTGCAGCCTTCTGATTTAAATATCAAAATAAACTTTTTTCACAGGCTATTAAATTTAAAAAATAAAATAACAATAATAAATGAATCATGTCCAGGTCCTTGTACTTGTCGTGGTGTTTCGTTTCATAGTGTCGTCTAATGTCGTACTCCTTAGTTATAGCCACGTTGGCTCCACAAACAAGGCAAACAGGTCTATCTTTTACATATGTAAACAGATATTCTGCCTCCCACCTGTCCAGAAAGCTTCGGTTTTCTGCCTTTCTTTTCGCCATTTTTAAGAAGGGGTAACACGGTTACAGTTGTAGTATGAGATTGCTATGACTACTGTCACAGAAGAGAGGGCGTTTCTGGGTCCTGTCTTGATTGACGCACCAAAACAACAGCAGAGCATTATGGGATTTGTAGTATTAGCGGTGAATGCGCTGTATAATACTGGCGGGCCAGCTCTAGTAGTCATTTGGTATTGCCTCGCGGGCCAAATATAATTACACTGCGGGCCAAATTTGGCCCGCGGGCCAGAGTTTGACACCCATGGCCTAGACGATCATGTCCATTCGGTGCCAACAACGATTTCGGTCTAGCCAATGTCTTAGACTACTTGCTTTGAAAGAGATTAGCCTGATAGTGTAGTATTCCTTTTTATTCACTATATTACAATTGACATGATGTAATGGGTGCCTATGGGCAAATCAATATTTGGTGTAACAACTATGGCTTCATTGTGGCTGGTTTCAAACTAGGGTTTATTTAGGTCATAACTGGTTTCACATTTAGGGCTAATTTAGGTCACTGAGACCCATTTCAGAACATGCAAAAAGTCAACCCAACCACAACCGGAACATACAAGTCCAGTGAAGAATGAGATCCAGATTGGATTGATCCAAAGGAAATCTCTATCAAGGAAATTGAGGGAGGAGGGTCTTACCACCGGCCCTGTCAAAACCCCATTCAGCGCAAACAAGCCGAACATGGAGCCTGACACTGGGGCTGCGCGCGTCCAACTCACATGTTTATGCAGCTGATTTTACTATAGCCCATTTCCATGCTGAAACACAATACTTTTAAGTAGCAGCTGAACCTGCACCAAAACATGCTGCAAACTACTGACGTTTGGTTACGACGTGCACGCAGAATGAAAAGCATACATGTCTAAAAGCATGGTTCTGGGACCGTCAGATGTCTGGACCTCCACATACTGGGTCAAACTGTGTGTAAAAATCGTTGTTTTTGCATAAGAGGCAAGTCTACACGTTTCCTTGTTGTACTTGGGTAGGGTTTAGGCTAAACGACACAGCTATATGGGCACACATTTGCCCAGACCAGAACTAAGTCTTAACCATGCGCCACTCAAACGTATATTTCCGGTTTTGTTCTTCCGTCGGATTAACTATTTTTAATTGGCTCGCTTAAAATTTGATCAGCATGTTGTAAATAAACAACCCTGCTTCTGTTTCTCTTGATTAAAAAGACTTCTATCAAACGGCTCTTTCCGGTGCCTAACCACACCAAAATCCAAACAATCTGGGTCTTCTCCTCAGAACAATCTATAACGAGTCTCAAAGTATACAAAATGTACACATCGGCTACGAAAATGGTCTGCACCTGCTCCAGCTGTTTCTACTAGGGCTGGGTTTAAAAAATCGATTCTGAATCAAATGATTCAGAATCAATTCATGAATCCCAAAATCGATCTTTTATTTAATGAATGAATAAATGAAGGAATGAATAGTTCATTAATTCATTCAATGATTCATTCATTCATTGTTGGAAATCAGTATCGATACCCAGCCCTAGTATTGATGTGTTGCATAACTTGGCAGTCATGTAATTAAGGTTACAGCTAAAAAAAAAAAAAGGTTTTAGTAACACTAACCGAATCGATATTGAATCGAATTGAATCGTGATAATCGATTCCGAACCTTGTGAATCGGAATCGATTCTTGAAATTCGACTCGATACCCAGCCCTAGTTCCTGCCAAGCATCGGCCGGGGGTGTCAAGTGTTCTCATACATATTCGCCATTTTGAAGGATGCGATTTGTGAGCAAGACAGATTTAACATAAACATGTCTCAGCTGTTAAGGAAAGACCAAAGATCCAAGAAACGTGCCTCATTAATAGTTTCCCAAGCCTCTCTCATTCTAAACGCAGCCTTTCGCTACAGTGTGAAGTGACATTTATTGCGCTGCTAATCACCTTATTACTGTGAAATGTGGGAGGCTTGTGAGAGCTGACACACACGCTCTTCGGCCGCCCTGCCGCGTCCAAAAGTGGCACAAACCGATCCGTGTGCTGCGTGAATGGGATGTGGTGGTTGGCCGGGGCCTTGCAGGATGTGTGTGTGTGTGTGGGTGTGTGTGTGTGTGTGTGTGTGTGTGTCGTCTCTGGACAGAGCTAGCAGGGTGAGCTCGCCAATCCCACACCCGTCCAAAATCACAGAGTGCAGGGGAGGCAATTGGCCTGACAGCACATGTAATGGAGACTGCGAAACCTCACCGCCCCCGTGCGTGTGCCAGAGCAGTGGCAGGGGTCTTGGCTCGCCCCGACGCCGGCGCGGGACCCGTTCCATGAGGCTTCTCGTATTGGGGCACATCCCCCGGTCTTATTTTAGCCGGGGCCGTCCGGCGGTCGGATTATCATCAGCGTGCGTCCGGCGTACGTGTGTATGTTCACGGTTTTGTTCGGCGTGCGGCGGGTTTTGCTTGGCGCGGCGGGTTGATGGCGCTCTTTTAAGCTGCGAGAGAGAGAGAGAGCGTGGAGTTTTCTCGAGGTGGATCGTGTGAAGAAGAAAAAGAAGCAGCACAATGGACAAAGAGCGTGGCTTGTGATTGGACACCAGGAGGCGATGGGGGGGGGGCGGGACTTAAGGTCTCTGAGGCCTGTCACGAGCATGCGAGGTCTGGACATCTGCTGACATGGACCGCCGGGCCAGAACAGAACCAGAGACGGAGCCAGGGGCCGAGGGCTCGTATCTGCCCAGGAGCACTCCTCATCCTCTGTGTCGGAGCTGATCTACGGCAAAACAAACTAGGCTCCACGCCTGGCATGAGTATACAGTATGTACATGATAATCATCTGATTTGAAATGTCAGATAAACTGTGTTTCCCCAAGGGGCAGGCCTCAATACGCCTGGCTATTCCCAACGTGCTGGAAGTTGGCTTTTGAAGCAGGTCTACAACACCACTAGCAGTTTGCTTACTGCTGTCCAAAAGCCTCCTCAAATGACAAGTCAACCTATTAGAATTCATATTATATAGTATTAAGATTAGGGGATTCGAAAATGTAATATAGAATCGAAGCTAGGCGGGTGTGTCCTGTTTAAATTAAAGAAAACATGCAGTCAACTTCAACTTCTCAGCTTCTCCAAAACATGTTGATCTGAAACAGACTTGATATACTGTAAAGCTTTGAAACTAGTCAAATAAACTTACAAAGCTGCTTTGTATTCTGTATTAAGGCATGAACAGAGCAAAGTTTGTTCTCTTTTTTCTCTATTTGAGGAGGAGGCTGTTTCGCAATAATACAAAACGCATAAACAACCACACAACTGACTAAACATCCCTTTCATTCAAGTAAAAAAAAAAAAAAAAATTCATATTGAATTTCACCAAAGTCTGACAAGAGCACTGGTTCTTTTGTTTGGTCTTTTGTAATGTGCTGGCGAGGGCCCCTCTCACAGTCAAGCTGTCAGGAGGAGCATGTTATCCCCCAGAATGCAACAGGGCAACAACAGGGCAACATCTGATTAGCATTCGCGGCGCTATCTCCACTCCCTCTGTATTTTATTAGCACAGGTGCAGCAGGGGCATTCATTGATCAGATGCACGCTACAGGCGAGGTTAGCGCCTAATTGAAAACAGCTCTATTTATACACCTGCAGGCACTAAAGGTCTCCGAGAGAGCACAGGGAGGTGGAGGAGAGGAGAGAGAAAAGAGAAAAACATGTCGAGCCTGTGACAGAGAGAGAGAGAGAGAGAGAGAGAGAGAGACAGAGAGAGAGGGAGACGGAGAGAGAGAGAGAGAGAGAGAGAGAGAGAGACAGAGAGACAGAGACAGAGAGAGAGAGACAGAGAGACAGAGACAGAGAGAGAGACAGAGAGAGAGAGAGAGGGAGAGAGAGAGAGAGAGAGAGAGAGAGAGACAGAGACAGAGAGAGACAGAGAGAGAGAGACAGAGACAGAGAGACAGAGAGAGAGAGACAGAGACAGAGACAGAGACAGAGAGACAGAGAGACAGAGACAGAGAGAGAGACAGAGAGAGAGAGAGAGAGAGAGAGAGAGAGAGAGAGAGAGAGAGAGAGAGAGAGAGAACACCTCGCCTCGGGAGACATCGGCTGGGCCGAACAGGGAGGGCGGAGGAATTCCCATAACAGCATGTCTACCCGGAGCCGTGGCTTGGCGACTCCGCAGGTGCCCAAAAAACGCTCTTTATTTGTCCGCCCTCGCTCAACGCCGAGCTTTCACACCAGACCGCCGCCATAAACTCGTTTGATAACTGTTACGTTTATTCATATCGTCGTCGTCAAACGTGCGCGCGGCGGCCGGCAGGTTCTAGGGCCGCGCCGTTAGCCGAACAGCTGCCCCCCGCTGGAAGGGAACGGGAGGGGTTTCAGAGCGCTGCCCTGATTAAGCCCCGCCCCCTCGCAGGTGGTATATTGCACATCTCGGGGGTTGTTTTTGTAGCGCGACCGCCGAGAGGGGGTCGAGACGTCAGGTCGGTTGAGACCCGATCAGAAAGGCGCAGGGGAAGGAGAAGTTGGCGGTCGGCTCGCACTTTTGATGGAGACCGCCTGTGGGTGTAGGGGCTTCTCGCTGTCTCGTCAACGTCCTTTTCAAGATGTCAAGTGTTCATGCGTGGGAAAGTGATATGCTGACTGTATCCCTCTAATTAGTAGAAAAACCTGTAAAGTATATGAGGCTTGCCCTCCACAATCCTGGGTTGACACACAGGGCTTTCAGACCTCCAGAGATCATCCATTGTGGGGATTGGATCCAACAGAGACAAATGACTTGACCACATTCTCTCTCTCGGGTGACATAAAACGAGATGAAAGACCCAAGACACTTCTGGGATGAACTACTGTTTCGACAGATCAAAGAAGATATAACGTACTTATAATTGCGTAATTTCAAGCGGATCTGTGTTTACATCACAACACAACACTATTGGTAAATGACCTTAAGATGAGTTGTAAAAACCCACTTGCCGTGGTCCTACGCAGAACACATTGTAAAAAAAAAAATGATGCATTTCCCAGCACCGGTCTCTGATTATTAATAGAGGTTTTCCATCTCTCGGCATCGCTGAACCACGATGAAAAGAAAGGCCACACTGAATTTGATAATGGAAAAAATCATTCAAACAGACTACAGGCCCAGGCCTAGTACCAGGAAGGGTAGGGGCTTTGCTTTGTAGCTGAACCAAATCCTTCATTTTATCCTCCTCTTTTTATGAACAGGTGCCTGGTGTGGTCCAAGGAAAATTATTAAAAAGGCCGACTTGAAGAAGCTGCCAAGAGCCTGGGCTTCCTCGTATGGTTTGGGCCCATCGTTAGCGTGCGCGCCCTCTGGATGACACACCTAATAGGGGGCGCTATTTCCGTCAAGATCTTATAGATCCCTGCAAAAAATCAGTGGCGCAAATCACGCGCCGATTAATGACCGAACCACGGGCTTAAAAGCTCCATTCGAGTCAGACTCCAGTGCTACTCGCCCCTATGCTCTTGAACACTTCCCATCCATAGAGGCTGACTACCGTGCGCGTTTGAACTCTCCCACAGGCACAAGTCCCAACCACAATACTCCCCCCACAACGTGTCCCTGCGTCCCGTAAGGGGGGAGATGAAAGACTCTGGTCACTACAGGTGTGGGGGCTCCCGCTACACTGGTGTCACTGATGTTCAGCGCTGCTGGGGGAAGAAAAAACAAGCTAAAACAACAGCCCCAGACATCTGCACCTCTGGATAAGCATCTGAGAGCTCAATCAAATCCAGCACACAGCAGGTAGCACAAATGTTTGGATACCTCCGAAACCATGTGTGCAGGGGAGCGCTCCTATCAGGACGATGCATATCGGCCCGTCATCAAACGAGGCGCGACCACACGATCCCTCATCCCGGATTACAGCCCTATCTGGGATCTGTTTCCCAGGAACAGCTTGTAGTTGGAGGGTTTGGGCCGCGGCGATGTCGAGTTGTTAGGCGCAATTTAACATGGCGTAATTTAAAATTTAAGATGGTGGGTCAAACCTTTAGCCATAGGAGGTCACCGAGGGAGTATGCAATCATGTAAAAAAAAAATATCTTTCAGGAACTGAATTCATTTCCATCTGAACACCGAGAGTGAGACTTTGCTCAACGTCATCCGTGGCTGAGCTGGTCACAGAGCTTCAGGCGGTGCTATTCATCTCCGAGGGCGACTTCCTTTAACATTACGACCAGGATGGAGGAGGTCGGACTGGGAAAGCGACGACCTTCACACATACACAAAAGCTGTACCTCAGAAACAGATTTGGCTTGTCCTTATGCGCTGGGTGAGAGAGCACAGTGTGAAACAGATTTTTTTTTTTTTTTAACTACGCATACCGATGCTTAGACTAGGCCATGCGAGCCGTCACCAAAGTCCTCACCGTCGGTATCAGACCTGCAAACTCTGGAGTGAAAAAGGTGACGACATACAAAACTAAAACCCTCTAGATTCACTGAAACTACCATGGTTAACATAAAAAAGGTGACTGTAGCCAAAAGGTGACATGTTTGCAGGTCTGCAGTATACACTCTTCATGAGCTCAAAATCAAATTCCTCAACCCAACACATCCTCAACACTGGGAGGTGTGATGCACACGGACATAAAGGCAGCCAGTGGGACGGATGAGGACGGTTGAGGTTGAGGATGTCTATATAAGGGCAGACGGTGGGACGGATGAGGACGGTTGAGGTTGAGGATGTCTATATAAGGGCAGACGGTGGGACGGATGAGGACGGTTGAGGTTGTCTATATAAGGGCAGACGGTGGGACAGATGAGGACGGTTGAGGATGTCTATATAAGGGCAGACGGTGGGACGGATGAGGACGGTTGAGGTTGAGGATGTCTATATAAGGGCAGACGGTGGGACAGATGAGGACGGTTGAGGATGTCTATATAAGGGCAGACGGTAGGACAGTGAAGGTCTAGGGGTGAACTTACTCCTGCTGGCTCCTCTCGGACAGCCTGGAGGCCTCGGCAGCTGCTTTCCTCGTCTCAAACTCCTCCCTCTTCAGGACGTCTCCGCTGCCGCGGTAGCCCAGTTCCACCAGCTGGCGGGCCAGCTCCTCGTCCTGGAGGAGGAACCAACACAGCATGGTCAGTCTGGAACCCACGCAAGATCTCCCTCTCATCCCATCCTTCACTAGTCTTTCCTCAGAGTGTGTGATGTGCGTGTGTGTGTGTGTGTGTGCGTGTGTGGTCTTGCGGGCCACGTTTCAGTTTCTGCGGAGGAGACGCGCTCGCGCAGCGTGACAAGGTTCCGGGGGGCGTCCAGCTGAACTGCGCTGTCAACCCTGTGGCTTCCCCTTGTTTCTGCCACATGCCACCCATCCATCCCGGGGCCTGGTGTTCCTTCAACCCGCCCTCGGCCTCCACGCTGGAAACTTCCATTTCCTTCCGCTTTCATGTGGGACACCAAAAATGAGTCTGCTATTGGTTTTAAAAAATCTGCTATTGGTTTTAAAAGGTTTTAATAGCCTACCCGGTTGTCTTTGTTTTCAAGCCTCATTGAGTTAGTCCGTTTGACTGGGATGCTCCACTATTGATTCCCTACTTCAATAACTGATTAATGGGCTGAATTATAAACCCTGCAAAAGATTGGGGGGGGGGGGGGGGGGGGTTTACAGACCTATTATCTATAGGTGTTATCCCATCCTATTCAAATTTCTAGAGGTGAACAAGAACATTGATCAATCCGCTAAAGGGCAGATGCTCATTCGATATGCAGGTTAGACGACCTGAGCTGACTGGATTGTGTAAACAACACGGAGGTGATTGAGTTTGATAATGTTCGACCTGAGCTGACTGGATTGTGTAAACAACACGGAGGTGATTGAGTTTGATAATGTTCGACCTGAGCTGATTATCAGGTCAGATAGGAGTTGTGCTCTTTACCCTTTGTAGACACAGGTGTTCAAGCAATATGTGGCTGCAATTTCTGAGAAACAGTCCCATCTATTGGCATAAGTGGAACTCAAGGAAGCTATGGTTAGGCCTAAACGAATGGCACACTGACAGCCAAGTTTAGACTATGCCTTAATATAATGATAACTCAACATGTTTAGCACTGTTTAAAAGTCGACAACAAAATAGACACGGGTGGAATTAAGTTGCTAATTAAGGATGCAAATTAAACAAACATTGAAAACAAATCCAATGTATTTAATCCACTGGGAGAAGTAGGCCTACTGTAGAAACAATTTGCAAAACAAACAAATCTTTGACCAAGGGTACTAGCGAGCTGGTGGGGGACCTGCTACCAGGGGAAGGTAGACAGGAGTGTGTTGTAGAAAAGGAAGTTCAGAAAAGCTACAGAATGTAAGATTAGCACCAACTATATCCCACCTGAGTGGGATAAAAAGATAAAAGATGCACACACCGCCCCCTATCTCATGCAAGTTGTTACTACAACGAATGTCTCGTCCGCTGTAGGCTGCTAACAGCAGATACATTGCTCCTGCCGTGTGTGTAGAGCATAGGAATAAAGTTAACAGTTAACTTAACTAAATTATCCAACTCTCGCGAGACAGTTCGAGACTCCCTCTGTTATGGAGGTACAGTATTGTTATCTAGATAACTTAGCGTAAGGTTAATCTGCTTGCCTAGAATCAGGAAGCATTCAAAACTACAGGTCAACTATAGAAAAGTTACCTCTAGATAATACAAATCCAAAGACGTGATTTGGGAGTCAAGAAAATCATCGTAAGTATGAAATTCTTTCACAATGTTGTCGAGTGCGGCGGCAGCTTTGTCCTCCTCCATCTTGAATTGCACGTTGAGCGGTTTCCATAGCAACGAACAAACACCTATGACACAGGGTTGCCAGGTTTGGAAATCCCAAGTTTGTTGAAGCCCGTCGGACACATGCAGAATATTGTGATAGTTGAACACGTCTCAAATAAGAATCAGAATTCGTTTATTGCCATTGTACTTTTTACAGGACAGGACTCGTAAAGTGCAGTGATACAAACAGTGCAAAAAAGTAGCAGTGCAATTGGACTACAAAGAGTCCAGTGCAGTAGTCAGTTTAGTGCAAAGGTTGCATACCATACCATTTTATTTATAGAGCACATTTAAAAACAACAAAGTTGACCAAAGTGCTGTACAAGTCAAACAACAATAACACACAAAGAACACATAGTAAAACATACGCAGTATGTCACATGAAAAAGGACAAGTCTCTTAGGCCATGTCAGGAAAACGCCAAAGAATATAAGTGAGTTTTATAGTTGCAGGAGGCGAGGGAGAAAGTGAGAGGGGATCCTGACCCTGCTCCAGGCCGGTATAGGCTGGGCTGCTCATCTTTCTACTGTCACATCTCATGTGGTGATTGCTAATGGCAGCCGAGTCACCCCTCTTTCTGGTGCAATTTCCCCCAGGGGATTAATAAAGTAGGCCTACCTTCCTTCCTACCTACATTAAATGTGGATGACACTCAGCCCCCTAATAGTGATTTGGGCGTCTGGAAAGGCACCATAGAAATACAGTTGTTTAAATGTTAAATGTTTAAATTCCAACATAGATCCAAATGTCACTCGTGTTTCAGCTGAAATTTACTGTAGGACCACTCCACAGCTTTGGTTTTTTTGTGTAGTTTTAAAAGTCGCCACTAGAGGGCCTCATTTACACAGAATGATAGGGGGGCCTCTGAGAGAAATGCTGCACCTTGCTTTTCTTTTTTTTTGTGATTGGATCATCTTTTTCTAATGTAGTGTAGGCCTAATCCCTATTTTAAATTAAAATTGAAAAGCTCAGCACAAGTCCACCCCTGTAGACTAACTATTTGCATTATCAATAATCAAACAGCCATTTTGCACATGATTCACTGCTACTTTACTCAGGGCCTTTATTGTAACAGTCAACAGGCCGGCCCCACCCTAGGCTGAGGGAGTGTGACCATCCATACTCACTTTCAGTTCAACTGGTACACAGAGTTCACGTGGAGCCCATGTAATGTGGGCTCATAGATATAGAACTGTTCTACTGTATGGGTGGGCTTCCCAACAGGAAGACCCAGAGCCCAGGTCTGTGTTGTAGAAGGTCAAGTGTGAACGAGTGTTTGGATGTACACTGATGATCCAATGTTAAGGCTATCAGAACTTAGCTACTAGTGAACCAAATCTTAGATTCAGTAGTCAACCCAGTGCCTGAACATCATATAATCATGACCAAAGGAACCTCACTATCCCTACAATATTAGACGTTTGGTAGAACCTCATTTTGACTGAGCATATGACCCACTGGTGCCTCTTGCCCTCATTATATAAGCATCAGTAATTTGTTATACAAGAACAAACTGCTTGTAGTTCAGTAATGAAAAAAAAAGTAGAACTCATCATGTCATCATGTGACGTGCATCTAGCCAATAGCCTCCATATGTCAACCTCCCGAATGATGTCATGTTTGGAATCTTGGCAAATTCATGTATCTAGCAACTTTATTGACTGTAAACTATTGAATACATGTTCAGTGGGAATGTTGTAACCCCATTTTACGCTAAATGCTGTGTGACGCTTGGCTGTCTTTATAATATTTTATTATCATTTTGTTTAATTTTCCCACACAGTCTTGACTTTTAATGTTTTAATGGCTGTGCAATGACGTACAAGGAAAGTGAAGTAATGATGAAAAATATTGTGTTATGAATGTGCCTTCATGCACTCATCCAACTGTCAACATTGTGGTCTAATAAAGATTCAAACACACAGGAAAAACAATAGAATCAAGAACAAATGAAATAGTTTTCTGGTCTTGGTTCTGACAGGTATTTTAGTAGTGTTGCTGTGCATGATAGAAAGCAGTTCAAGTGTGTCATTCTTTTAAGATCAACTGAAAACAAAAGCAGTCACGCAAACACAACCTCTTTCTTGAGCTCCCCTCAGATTTAGACAAAAAGAACCATTACTGACAACAATCATGAATTATGCATCTGTAACTCCTGCTGTTCATACTGAGTTGTGTGCATGAGTGAGCTTTGTGAGAAAAATACAGTTCTGAAACCCCTTTTCTTTGCTGTTATGAAATGGTAGCTGAAGAAGATGTCAATACCTAGGCTACAGCCTATAGTATTTGCTGTATATGTTAATTATTTTCTTAATTTTGGTCCCAGTGTTATGGCCAGAAATGTATTGCAGGAATTCATTCTTTGACATTTACTTTTTCTTTGTTATGTTATATTATGTTATGTTATGTTATGTTATGTTCTTTCAGGTGTGCGTTGTCTGGTACCGTTGCTCTATCTCTGAGGACCCTGAGGTGTCTGAGCTACAAAGCCTGAGACATTAGATCAATCAGCTCACCTGCAACCAGCGAGCCAGGCCAGAGAAAAATGAAACAACAGACCATTTCTTCTGAATTCAGGTGCAATGCGTGTTCATTGTGATGTGAGATCCCATAATATGCAGATGTCTCCTTAATAAATTAAGAACTGAATCTGGTGTTGTAGTTTTTGTTAGAACAGAGTCTGCGGTATGCTTCAGTGAAGCTTTGTGAATATAATTGTCTGCAGGTGGTTCAAATCAAACCAAACTTTATTTGTATAGCGCATTTCATACACAGGCAAGTACTGATAAAGCAGCTAAGTGAGAAACATTAAAACAATTGTCTTAAACACCTCAAACAAATGTGTCTCATAATACAAGGAAATGTGACATAAATCATATTATTTAGCCAGAATAGCTGCCATATTGTTGTTGACTTGCTGTGATGAACATAATTGCAGTGCTCACTGCATGGAGAAGCAGCAGGTGATGAAACATTCATACCACTTAGAGGAGATTAGACGGATTCCGAGGCTGAGTTAGCTGGGAAAGAACACAGACAGATTGTGGAACTGTTGTATTTTGCTCCATTGGGGATTCAACTTCTTTCATTGGATTAGACCTCATTTCCAACAGAGACATGTATGACAGCGGCTTCTGGTGCTGCTCTGGATGGAAGTAATGTCCTGTATGAATCATCGACTTGGACTGGACAGAACTGTACAATGGTGTTCTAAAACATTCACTTCTAATTAGTTGCATTCAAATGTAATTAAAAGAAATGAAAGTAGAAGAAGGTACTGTAAGACGTTGAGTTCCTTGATTAGAAACATGTACAATATGCTGAAGAAACATCACCTCAATGGGTCGTGTTTTTCTGTAGTGGTGGTTTTCACTTCACACATAATCTCTCTAGATACATTTCCATTTCTTTGTCTCAATTGCAAATTAATTCCCTTAGTGTGCACTTGTCCCCTAAACGTAGATGTATTAAGCATAGAATGGGTGAGAGAGATTGAGTTCACAGGTTCTATGCCTCAAAGGAATGGGCACTTCTAGATTTGAGTCACAGGAAGAGGCCTTCTATTCAGCAACATATAGTTCATTAGAACCAGGATGATCTGCAACAGAGAACTGCACATCAATCAATCAGTCAATCAATCAACCAATCAACCAATCAACCAATCAATCAATCAAAGCTTTATTTGTATAGCGCATTTCATACACAGAGGCAAATGTGAGAAAATGTGCTTTTCTCACATTTTTCAATGGAGAGTGACAGCTTTTTTCAGTGAACTTAAAACATCAGACCACATTCTGATTGCTCAGCTCTGTCCAGCCCTGAAGGTGAATAGGTAAAGCAGCGGCCATCTTTGGTGTCAAGTTGACTGGACAGACGGCCAACTCTCAGAGAAGCCTGGATGGAGGCGATGATCCACTAATTCAGGAAGGCCAGGAATGTCACCTATGGTCACTTCTAAAGAAGAACAGCATCCCTCCCAGTCGGGCTGGTCTTTAGCGTGATCACAGCCGTGACCTTCAGTGTCAAGAACACACAACTCTACTGGTAGAACACACAACTCTACTGGTAGCACTTCCACCGTTGGCTTTCATTAGCTGTTTACATTTCCTTCTTTATTGACTTGTTTATTCTGTTTCTAGCCATCTCTGCATCTGAATGCTGTGCCGTTCCTGCAGATGATCGGTTGTCATCGTCACTCACTTGCATGGTCACTCCATTCCTTTCAAGATGGCTTCCCTATCTAGCTTTAACTTAGAGGAGTAGAGGCTTCATCCATACTCGCACACAGTAAGAATGTATTGTGTATTGTTGTGTATTAGGTATTGTGACTGTCTACTGTTAATAGATGCAGCTTTGAACTGTATAAAAACAGATACAATGTATGATATAATGTAATGTCTTTATTTAGACATTCCATATTGATGTGTATGAATATTGTGGCATGAAGTAAAACAACTGAAGTTACTTCCCTTCTTCATAGTTAATGATGCAGTACATACACATGGCAATGAATAGCTCTTACATTTTATACAAAGTACTGTACTTGCATCGTACTTTTCTTTCTTATAAAAGTCAATAGAAAAATCTCTCTTTGGGACTCAAAGAGGATGGACATACGTATGAAATCCTGACAAATAAAAAGACACATTAAAGACAAATGAACCATCTGAAAAGTCTTGGTTCATGTTTTAAGCCCAAATAAATATGGACCCTCTCTCTGACGCTGAGGACGTCTGATGAGTCCATCGATCAAAACACCGTGAGAAACACATTTTAATATTAACAATTACTCTCCAATTATTGAATATAGATTATGTAAACTTTTTGTAAATAGAACGATTTTGTAGATAAAATGTGTGTGATTGTCCAGGCCAGCGCCACGGCTCGTCTTCCTCAAGAGAGGCCAGTGTTCTCATTCCAGACCGCGCCGCGGCTGTGTGCCATCTGATACGCCGATGGCTTGAGCCTTCCCCAAAACACCGGCTCAGTCCCTCCCGGCATCTTTATCCCCACCGAGCTCCTCCTGGGGTGGAATGCCAGAGGGTCACGACTGGGGATTTTTTCGGGTGACAGCCGGCCGCTAAAATGATAGTTTTGATGGACAGTTTTCTCCTTGATCCCCCAGCTGTCCTGAAGGAGAGGACCTGGACCTAGAGCCAAACTAACCCCAAACTAGTCCTCATTTGTGTTGGGTCGTCATATCTCTACTCACTGATGCTGATGCAAGGGCCATTTCAGCAAGATCGATTTAATTGGCTAATTAGGAGTTGGCTACAGTTCACCCAAAATTATTTTTTTTCCAAAATTATTTTGATCACTTTTGAGGTAGGCCTATGAAAATGTGGCAATCCTCGTGGATTGGATTGTCGTAATCTGTGGTAGCATTTCATATAATTAGTGTACAGTACCTTACCTGGACAATGTAGTATAGAAAAATCCTTTGTGCCACACAAGCTAGATAAATATTTGAAATTATTTCAAAAACAGTACTTTGTAACACATAAAACAGATATAAATATGTTATGGAAAGATGCCGCCTTCGGTTTGATACACAGGGTTTTAGGGTTTTGATTTGAACACTCAATCAGATAATGGAATGCTTAGAATGACTGAAAATGTTCAAAGGTGAATGTCCATTTTTGAAGGCATAACAAGTCCTTACATGTCCATGTACATGTCTGTGTGAACGCACATCCACAGGATCTGCACCAGTCTTTGGCAGTCTATCCAAAACGAAACTTCGGCCAGTACCTCACAGTCTGTGCACGCTTCGGCGTGCCCGTATTGACGTTGGCCTTTGGCGAAGGCGGTTTGGGCGGGGCCGGAGGCGGCGTTTTCTGCCTCTCTTTGCTCCTGTCCGTGATGGTGAAGCCGCGCTCGCTGCTCTCGTACAGGTTGAGCCTGGGGAGGAAGTGTGTTGAAACGTGCTGGGATTTCACCCGCGGGCTGGAGCCCATTTTGGCCTTGCCCCTCTTGTTGAGGGCCACAAACCAGTCGCGGCCGGTGCGGTGGTTCCGGTGGATCACCGAGGCGTACGTGTTGTAGCTGTTCTCTTGAAAGCGCTCTCTGAACTTGCAGTCGTCCGTGAAGCGCTCCTAGAGAAAGCAGAGCCAGGATGTTAACACGGGGAACAGACCGGCTACTGTATGAATCAGAATTGATCCAAAGCACCAGCCAGGCGACATGGTAGAAGAACACGTATGATATGTGTTCAGGGTTGGACCTGTACCCCAACAAGACTCTGGCCCTGTGAGTAGACAGGATCATCGGTGTGATGGACCAGGAACATGATAGTGGTTGAATTTGTCGAGCTTTCGGTTTGCTGGGGAGATTCTCTCCCTAGGTTTTTGAAACGTAGCGCTTGCCGAAGATATTCCGGGTTCTGCCTGAACCGTATCTACAGTCCACACTTGTAGGTAAAACCCTGATACATAACAACACCAGACTATTCTCTCTTACCCCCAAACACTGCACGTTGGACATAGATATAAACAAAGAGGACCTATTTCTCCAACACAGATCAAACCTACAGTAGACAAAGTACCTTTGAGACGAGTCTTCTCCGTGTGTGGGAACAGGCTCTATGATTTACTAGGTCTGTACCTAACACTCCTATAAGTGACCCCAGTGGATAATACTGGCTCTCTCTAATGACCCACATGTAAACACTGTTCAGCTGGCTAACATCTGGGAAGCTGTTGACATACTACCATGTTACCTCAGCCTGGATTCTAGTGCACGTCTCTGATTAGATAATTGCCTTAAAAAAAAAAAAGTTTAAAAATGATGGCCTCTCCTCTTACAGGAAGTCTCACACGAAACAGGCGTCTCGAAGGGGACGCAGTCTCCAAGACGCTCTTGAACGTTGCGGTCTATTTCCTTTACGAATCTTTGACCTATGGTGAGTGAATATGTACTGTATTTATACACACACACACACACACACACACACACACACACACACACTGTTTTGTGAGAAACCAGCGGAGCACTCATCATGATAGCCTCAGCATGATATTCATGGGCGGGGGGTCAGCGGACAGGCTGGCTCCCCATTGGCTGGTCAGATAGTTTACGGGCTGGGAAACGCCAGTTGATAGAGCCCTGGAGCGGCGCGCTGTGACTATAAAACACAGCGTGAATGTGTCTTTTCCTCCATGTCAAGACTGCAACATTCATAAGCGCCATAGAGCCTGGAGGCTATAGCCGACCAGCGCACACCCACCACCTCGCACTACAACTCTATACCCCTTCCTCCCTCCCTCCATTTTAACTTGGACTTTCTTTCGGAGATTAACGTCTGCCATCAATCATGAAGAGCATATTCTTAGAAATCCTTACCCCAACATTTCACTCTCATTGTGGGGCCAATTCCCTGGACCAGAGAAGGTAGTGAGTCAATCAGGGTGACTTATCGATGTGGGGTTTCAGTCCTCGGAGAGTTTGGGCTTTAACCAGAAGCGTGATTCCTTACAGCTCAGGTTGCCGTTGCTGAAAGGTGGAATGGCTGTAAAAGCCCTTGAATGTTTGTTTACTCTGAACTGCAAATGTTCTTCCCTGCCCAGTAGTTAATTTAAGAGAGAGAGAGAGAGAGAGAGAGAGAGAGAGAGATGTGGAGGCCCCGATTGATGACAAAGCAAAACTAAAAATTAAAACGTTTCAATATGTTCATTTGTGATTTTTCACCATTGCTGAGTTATTGCCTTGAAGACATAGTTAATCAATATTTACTCTTTAATATCAGGAACATATTTTGGTGTCATTACAGTATCCGCCCCCCCTCCCCCCCCCCCCCCCCCAACCCCCCAACACACACATTTTCTGCTAATGAACACACCCAGGACCTTAAGGAACTCTACCTTTGGGTAATCACCATTATCATATCATATTTGAATAGAGAGAGAGCTTAAATACTGGCTACAGTCTTTAATGGGTTTGGACATCCAATTGTAACAGTCTTGAAATTGTGTCTGGTGGAACCAAACCTTTCTGTGATCTGATTGGGCCAGCGCCCACAAAGCTAACTAATGAAGAGTGATCTGATTGGGCCAGCGCCCACAAAGCTAACTAATGAAGAGTGTTGAGCACAGATAAACGCAGACCGACGGTCCGGCCCGATGAAGGGGTTACAGGATAATTGCAAAGACTTACTTTTATCTGGGGGGGCCTAGCTCAAAGTCCTCTAAAGACTTACTTTCATCTGGGGGGGCCTAGCTCAAAGTCATCTAAAGACTTACTTTCATCTGGGGGGCCTAGCTCAAAGTCATCTAAAGACTTTCCTATCAAAGACAAGCATTGATTGACAGGAGCAGAGCCTGCTTTGTACCCCCAAAGTCATTAGACCCATGAAAACCTTTTATCCAACAATGACACTGAGAAGAGAGAGAGAGAGAGAGAGAGAGAGAGAGAGAGAGAGAGAGAGGGAGGGAGAGAGACAGTGAGAGAGACAGACAGACAGAGAGAGACAGAGAGAGAGACAGAGAGAGACAGAGAGAGAGAGAGACAGACAGAGAGACAGACAGAGAGAGACAGACAAAGAGAGAGAGAGAGAGAGAGAGAGATGCTGTTCCTTCTTCTCTTTGATCGCGCCTCTTGTTCCTGGCAGGGAGTGCTTGTTAAACGGAGTTGGTTTGATAAAGACCAAGGGTTTCACACCATACTGGCGGTAGTCATTAACCAAGTCATAGTCAGGTTGAGAAAGCCAGGACATCTGACACAGAAGGCAACTATGGAGCTTCGGTGCGCCCTGGTCTTATTCCGTACTGCTCTTTGCACTGTCCTGCCTTTGGACTGCCTCGTCTCGTCCCGGCGTCCTGTCCAACGTTGTCTCCATGCTCTGCACCATTGGCCAAAACAAATGCCTTATGTTGTAAAACTACATGGCGATAACCGTTTCTCCTTCTCATTCAGATAAGTTTGCGAATACCGATCTCCACCGTTGTGAATCCGGTTGTCTATACTGTAGCCTACTTGAGAGGAAAAGAGGGTGCTTTGACTAAGCTAAAGCCTGCTGTCCGTTTCATGACACGGTCATGATGAACCTTCACCTTTCACCTTTCACCTCTCCGCAGGTCTACATCATGAATTGTGAACAGAGTTTTAGGCGCTGATCAGAGAGTGAGATATTATCTGAATGTTCCCTGGTTAAACAGCTAAAAATACCTTTGGTGGGAAACGATAATGTAGCCTAGCATGTCTGTTCCTCGATAGGATGCCTTCTATGAGCTCTACCGTTCTGTAATAACAACGACTGTTCTGCCTTGCTGAAGAAGCCAGCATAGCAGAAAATGATGCTGTTGCAGTATTTTGTAAACATGCCAGTCACAAGTCGACCGCCCATAACAACAGAGAAGTACATCAACTTTTAAGCTGTTCTAAATCATAAACTTAGCCTGTGGGCATGGTTTGGAATAATAATTAGAGAGTTGTACGGAATCCCCTGACAGCAGTGGTTGGCTTCCATTGGTTTTAATCGAAACGATTCTACCAACATATCATGGCTCTTCAAACGAAGGCATTAGTGGTTTTGAATAGCGTCTAACAAACTGTACACCCATGTGACTTTGTTGGTTCATTCTGCAGTTTCTGGAAGTGCAGGAAGTTCAATATTTCTTTTTCACCTCTAGGTACTTCATGAGACGGAGACCAAAAGAGTCCACTGCCGTCACGTTGTTGAAGTGTAGCAGTTCGGACCAGAAACCAGACGTTTTATTGTTCAAATCATAATGCTTGCACAGCTGCTTAACCTGCCGTGTGCCCTGACAAATTTGTTACACTCTCTAAAATGTCCGTTTCCCATGGTCCTCGGGGTGAGCCGTGCCAGGGTTGACCAATGGAAAAACAACACCGGAGGCGGACAGCCTATCGGTGAGGGGTTAGTTGTCACACTGTGTTCAGCAGTTAAACCACGGGACGCTAGTCGTTGGTTCATCTAATGTCAAGATGCTTTTCCTGAAGGTTACAGAGGCTGTGTTTATGATTATCTGAGGTAACCCGGTACCTCGGCAGGAACGGACCCTATGGAGGCCATCTTGCCAAGTTGTTGCTGCTCACAGCTGCAGTTCTTAGTTACAGTTAGCATCTAATAAACAAGAATGAGTCTCAAGACATGATTAAGTTCATAAGGTTCATCTATGATATGATGAAGTCGATATTGTAGGGATTTTATTTTAGGGTTCATCTCTCCCTTTCTCTGTGACTATCGCTCGCACGCATGCAGGCACGCACACACACGCACACACACACACACACACGCACACACACACGCATGCACACTCATTCCGTTTCTCTATCTCTCCCCTCACCCCTCCCTCCCACCATCACTCACCCCACTGTTTGTTCAATAAATCCAGGTGACCCTTTCACCTCTGCAGGGATGATGTTTGTAATGGCTTGCTGGGTAGGTCACACCGTGTAATACACATCTGTCCCCTCCGCCATTATTCCGCCAATAAATTGCCACTGTGAAAACAGCTAAATATTAAATTTGACGGACGGCGCAACAGCATAAAGACAGTGTGTCATCCGATACCCCGGCGGCGCGAGACCCCGGCTCGTCTGCGAAGCGTCCCGTCCTGGGTTTAAGTCCCCCCGCGCCCCCCTCGCGCCCCCCCCCCCCCCCCCACGCCCGAGTTGACAGAGCCATTAAATAAGCCTGTGCAACTGTAGCCGTCGCGAGGAAAATCAAACCTAATTCAACACTGACAGATCCGCTGCAGCTGGTCTAATTGCCCCCTGGGTCCGGGGCAGCTTCGGGGGGCTCATCTTCAGATCCGCCCTATTGTTCCGCCCCGTGCCCTGCGTACCCGTAACCTCCGTTCTCCAATCACGGCCGGCGGTGGTCCGAAGGCGCGGCCGTCGCCGGCTTCCTCCGGACCGCCTTCGACGGTGGATGTTTCGAAGTTATGCAAAACAAACACAACGAGGATGGCGGCGAACAACGGTTGACCTTTCGACCTTTGGGGGAGATACTAGAGGGTGCGGCCGCGGTTGGATGGATGACGGCCATTTTTTTCCAAGTGGTTTTGCATATTTGACATGTAGATAGTGAGGACATGACTGATCCGCAGGAGGAATGAGCCCTGGGTTCGAGGTGATAAGGCGAGACCAGACCGGAGCTCGAGAGGCTGAATAATCCCGAGTCCGTTTTTAGCTGACGGTCAGCGTTTTCTCCTCTCACATTCACAACTGTGACAATCAGTCGCGTAAGCACAGCTCTGCCTGGGCCTGAAAATCTACTTCAACAGTCATGGAACAGTGACGCCAACCCTTAATAACGCCCCCCCCCCCCCCCCCCCACTGTAACGGTAACGTCTAGGGGGCATAAATCGCCGGAGCGCGGAGTGCGTCTAGCCGGGTGTGTGGGGGGGGGGGCAACTTCCTCACTTCCCCGTTCGTCTGCAGCTGTCTGGCTGATTGTTCACCCCCCCCCCCCCCCCCTGCTCTCTCAGTCCTGATTGTTCACCCCCCCCCCCCCCCTCCTCTCTCAGTCCTGACTGTTCACCCCCCCTCTCTCAGTCCTGTGTATTATCAGCCAGGCCAGACTGGGACTGATCTGCTCCTCCATTAACACATGCTAATAGGGACACGCCTCTCTGTCTGCCAGACAAGACTCACATACATGGGTGGCTGACTGGTTGGCTGGTTGACTGGCTGGGTGGGTGACTGGCTGGGTGGGTGACTGGTTGGGTGGCTGGTTGACTGGTTGGCTGGTTGACTGGCTGGGTGGGTGACTGGTTGGTTGGGTGGCTGGTTGACTGGCTGGGTGGGTGACTGGTTGGTTGGGTGGCTGGTTGACAGCCAGTCACTCCAGGTTTGGGGTGGGTGGGTAGTCGTGTGTGTGGGTGGTTTGGGGTGGGTGGGTAGTTGTGTGGGTGGGTGGTTTGGGGTGGGTGGGTAGTCGTGTGGGTGGGTGGGTAGTGGGGTGGGTGGGTGGTTTGGGGTGGGTAGTTGTGTGGGTGGGTGGTTTGGGGTGGGTGGTTTGGGGTGGGTAGTTGTGTGGGTGGTTTGGGGTGGGTAGTTGTGTGGGTGGTTTGGGGTGGGTAGTTGTGTGGGTGGGTGGTTTGGGGTGGGTAGTTTTGGGTGGGTGGGTGGTTTGGGGTGGGTGGGTAGTTGTGTGGGTGGGTGGTTTGGGGTGGGTAGTTTTGGGTGGGTGGGTGGGTGGGTAGTTGTGGGTGGGTGGGGGGATAGGGGTGTGTGGGTAGTTGTGGGTGGGTGGCCATCTTACAAGCAGAGAGGACTGTCTGCTGCTGTGAGCAGCTTTGTCAAGCTCTGAGAAAATGTCCAGTAGTGATAACGACACCCACAGAAAAGTAACAATGACAAGTTTAAACACCAATAATCTACCTTCATTCAGCCTCAACGTTACTTGGATAAACACTGTAATCCATGTTAAAGTACACGAGCGTCTAGCCTGCTACACAACACCCCAGCTTGACCCGTCGGGGGCAGCGATGAACAGTCCGGTTGTTTTCAAAGTTTGGGGGTGGCAGTGGAGTGTGGGGAGCGTGGGGGGGCATACTTACAATGGTGTGAAGCCTTCCTCTTTTATTCATGGCCAGAAATCTGTTACTGTAGACTCCTTTGATGCCGATCACCCCCTGAGAAACAGCGAAGAGCTCCAGAACACCTGCAAAGACAAACACACGCGATGGATGTGTCCATTAAGGCAGCGTGGGGTTGGCGGCGTGTTGAAAGGGCCGCTAGTTTACACCCCCTGTCCCTCTGAAAGGTTTTGGACCTGTGTGTATTGTGGGGCTAATGCCTTTAGGAAGCAGGACGCCTGGATCTGTGCTGAAGCTGAAGTGGTTCTCTTTCTAAACAGCGCCAGGATTAATACAGAGACCAGAGCCGCCCACTCAGAACTCGCTGTGTAAACGTGTCGATTCTGCACTCATATTGATAGGTTGGGCAAAAGTTGAATAGCTGTATATCCAAAGATGTTAAATGCATACTGTATGTCACAGTCTACCGAATGAATGGTACTGAGGTACAGTATCAGTGACCAGTTATCAAAGGTACATTAACAACAATAGTCGTAAGACTAGGCGCATAAGTGTTGTTCATGGCTGCTTTATAGTCAGTGGTCCAGAAACCACAATTATATGAATTCCACTCCCCTTTGTGACACTTTTTTTTATGAACACAATGTAAATATGTTTAAAGACTGTGTTTCAAACTGTATTAGGCTACAGTACAATTCTTTACAACACCGAGGTGGGTACCTGTGAGTGTGCGTAATCACGTTCGGTGAGTGTGCGTAATCACGTTCGGTACCATTATAATGCGTGAGTCATCAGGTTATTAATCACAGACGTCCGTTATCCACGTTTTCCCCAGAAGTGACCTGCTGTAACCATAGACAACCCTTCTGAGAGAAACCGTGAAATGGAGGTGTCCGTTTCCACAGTTGGCTTCAACTGTTTGGTCAATATGAACGAGAGACGGTATATCTCAGTAGTTCTGTCACCAAGATATCAAGTTTAATTTATAGGTGTCTTTTGGTGGGTATCTTTGGGCGAAGTCATATTACAACATAAAGTTCCTGGTCCAAGTCCTCTGGACTGTTATATTATTATAGACCATCTCAATATAAAACAGAGCAGTATTTGATTGCAGGGCGGTATTTACATAGTTGGACAAGACATCACATTTCTTCATAGTTAACATGTGGACCCCCATGGGAAATATCAAATTGTCCCAGATGAACCGGGCCAATGGCATCCATCTTGTGTCACACATTGTTGTGATGACAATCGTGCTGATGTCCAATCCAAAACATCCTGGTCCCCAAAGCTCTCTCTGCTGCACCTGTTGCTCAGACATCGCCAGCGGCTCAGAGAAGCTAAAACAACTCATTTCCAGCAGATGGTTTAGTCCAGTCGGCTATTCTGGAGAAGGGCCAGACCAGCCTATGTATAGGTGCTGCTAAAGTATGACACTATATCTGTTACTGGCTCTACCAACCCTCTGCAGTCTATCCTGTAGCATTATTCATCACTAGCGTCCAAATGACCACCCTTCCAGTGCTGCTCGTCTTCACAATCATAACGCCACAATGCGTATCCATGTTTAGTAAGGATGAAGTAAGAAAGAATTACTGTGTTCGATGGTAGTTTAGGTTTCAAAACCTGGACTAGAGGGTTCAGAGTTAACTGCGTGCGTTAATGAAGCTCTGGACAACAAAGCAATATGTGTTTGTCATGCATCCATGTTCTCCCCACGCGCATTCAATGAACCGTTAGAATAGGAATAATGAAGTGGTATTGTCTTACTCAGCTGATTGGGTTCATGGCTGCCGTTGACTCTCCCGTCGGGGTGGATCTGGAGATGGAACCCAATGCCAACCCTACAGTAGAGCCTGCAAGTCCTGCGTCCGGAGCCGATACTCTCCTCCAGAACTTGGTCCTCCAAGGAAACGTACTCGGATCCGGTCAGGGCGCAAATCAGTTGAGCGAAAGTAAAAAGACAGAAAGGAACATTCATTCTTCCAAAAAGGGACTTGGGAGTGTAGTGTTTGCTAGGCCAGCTCTAGCATTTAGTTTCGGATCCAGGGATCCCGAGCTCTGTGCGAGCAGCCGTGCGCACACACATGCATGGACCCCGGGCCGCGCGGCCGCAGTATGGAGCAGTTCTGCTGGCACGGGGGTATTTATAACGCGAATGATCTCACTGCTTGATGCATGCCTGAGTCCTGAAGAACGCTCTCTCATCCGGATCTTCTCGCTGAAAAGTCCATGCCTGCTCGATATCGATCCACAACGCAAGACTTTAAGACCAACCTGGCAGCGCACATTTCCCAAGGACTCTGCGCCAGGACGCAGGACATGCGCGGCATTTTACGCACTTGGAGACTTCTAGTTTTAATAGGCTAGATCAGCGAGGGCACGCCGATCATTTATAAGTCACAGAAGGAGAGAGAGGAGTCCCGTGCCTTCTTTCCAAATCGGAGATTTGCTGTGGGAAAGTCCAAGCGCTGCGGTGTGCCACGACAAAGAGCTATGGGGGACAGACAGAGGGTCTAAAATAGACTGAGTATACAGTTCCTCAGGTGGGGTTTCAGAGTTTTAACATTCGCACTGGTTGCCTCACGCGCACGTATTTATATAGAGCACCTTATTTATTTAGGCTTGCAACCTGGGAGCTCTGGTCACAATGCTACGGGGGAATGGCCTTTCTGTAAACCCCGAATTTAAGTGACCTAAACATTTTGGGATATCCGTGGATTGCAGAGTAGTTCGTTCTGTTGGCATGGACTAGATAGGCTACAGTATAGCAGTATATGTTTAGTTGATTTGCTTTACTTAGCTCTTTCTGTAATTGTATCTCTGGATCTCATTTTCCAAAAATCATCATTCACAGTTCTGAACAGATATAACCACTTTTGAACACTTATGGTCCGGTGTTGTTGTCCAACCCGCGTCATGCTCCATGCATGTTGAAGCGGTGAGTCCAGCGGTCGCGCTGCTGCCCAGACGTCCAGTCCGGCTTTGTTCTGGTGTCTGGATCATATGAGAAACCGCTCAGGTGGGGTAGATGACCGGTAGTCATGCTAGCAGAAACAGCACAGTACTCAGCACTCACTTTTATAGATGCCTACTGTACATGTGATATGATTTTCTTTTCAAGCAACATCTTTACAATTAGTCTAATCAAGAATGTCTTGGCAGAAATGTCCTTCTGCCAAGACATTCTTGATTAAACTAATTTTAAAGATGTTGCTCTTGCATCTTGTTATAAAAGTAGGCTATAGGCGTTCCTAATTGACTTCGGCAACACATTTGAATAACAGTAGCCTACATTTCAACTACACGAAACTCTTCAGTTTTCAAAGTACAGTACTGTCAAATTTACTCCGAGTTCATCTTATTAATTTGTTCGACTTCACAAGCATTATATATCTCTCTCTCTCTCTCACACACACACACACACACACACACACACACACACACACACACACACACACACACACTGTGGATTAGGGATGGGCCGGGACTGCGGGGCCTGGTCTAATTGTCTCACACATAGCAAAGACTGGCCGCATTACCTTTTAAGTAAACAATAGGGTAGTGTTTAGTCCCTCTGTTCTAATGGCCATTCATCCCGCGTGAGGCATTCCAGTAACCGTGAGCTAAACCACCAGAGCTGTATAAACATGGATGAGCCTGATTGATTCCTCCACCCAATTGATCCCAGCTTTTAGCAGCGTTGTAGTCTAAGCAAAGAACAGACATCAGTTCTGCTTAGATGGCCTGGTCCCAGTATAGAGGTATGATGACACAGCTGACCTGGTATTTGGGGCATAATTGACATATTATTTTTCCTAAAAATCACAATTTCATACGACATTCTGCTCTTCAATGTTCGATTTCCATCAATACACTATCAGCAGTAGAAATGTATAGTTTACTGTCACCGGCACCATCTCAACATACAGCTAATGCACTGTTCTGCTTCTACTGTCCACATATACAGTACTCTATTCAAATCCCAGATAGCAAGCAGATGTGTAATAATTCTGGGCCATATATGGGCCACAAGCCACAAGGGCCAGATCTGGCCTGTATAGGGCCCAGATCCGCTTGCTATCTGGGATGTATACACATTTAGACTACTCAGTAATTGAATCTGTTAGTGATGCCCAGTTAGTGATGCCCAGTTAGTGATACCCAGTTAGTGTCATCCTGGTGAAGACCTCCGTCAGGGTTGAAAGGTCACCCCAGAGTTCCTTTAACATCCACATTACACATCTACAACGATAATCAATGGGACGACAATGTCGCATCGACCCTGTAACGCAAACAAAGACAGCTCGGAAGGCGATCCCTGAGAGCACTTCCCTTCGGAACCCACTGGAACCCTGCGGAACCCGCTGGAACCCATGTGTATGTTCCTGATTCCACCGCGGAACCGAGGGAACGGAGCAGAACGCTGCCATGTTTTTTCTCAGCCAATTGATGCCCTTTTTGAGTGAACACAGACCCCCCCCCCCACCCACCCTCATCCTGCCCTGACAGACTCAGCGCCCCCCCCCCCCGCCCCCCACTCCTTGTGAAACATTGTTAAGAATTCTGGCTCTCAGGGAAGTTCAAAGGACTTGCGCCCCTCTCCCAATCTAGTCAAGACTAATAGCAGCGCTGACGAAGGACAGGAGGAACGGGGCCGGGGGCTGGAGGCTGGTGGCCGGGGGCCAGGGCTGGGGGCTGGAGGTTGGGGCCCAGGGGACCAGGGCTGGTGGCCGGGGGCCAGGGCTGGGGGCTGGAGGTTGGGGGCCAGGGCTGGGGACTGGAGGCTGGGGGCCAAGGCTGGGGGCTGGAGGCTGGGGGCCAGGGCTGGGGGCTGGAGGCTGGGGGCCAGGGCTGGGGGCTGGAGGTTGGGGGCCAGGGCTGGGGGCTGGAGGCTGGGGGCCAGGGCTGGAGGTTGGGGGCCAGGGCTGGGGGCTGGAGGCTGGGGGCCAGGGCTGGGGCCTGGAGTCTGGGGGCCAGGGGACCTCTTCCTAGACCAGCCAGACATTTAATCATGTCCATCTGAACCGTCTAGCTAAGCGCTAGAGCTCACTGGATAATTAGCCGGATAGTTCTGGGGACCTTCGTCGTTTCTGCTCTGGCATTGGCCGTCCACCGGGCCGAGGAACAAAGGGACACCTGTTCACTTGTTACCACCAGCGCCACCTGTCAGTGGCAGGGGGAGGGTGCAGGGTCGGCTGGGGGGGGGTCAAACGGTCCCCTGTCAATATGTGCCCTTGGCAGGTCACTGGTAACGCCGCCGGTAGCTGTGTGTGCTCCGAAAGAACTGCACCTGGTCCCCCAGCACTGAGGACTCAATGACAGACACACACACACACACACACGCGCACACACAGACACACACAAAGGTGCACGCGCACACACACACACGCACACACACACATGCACACACACACACACACGCGCGCGTGCACACAGACACACACGAAGGCGCGCAAGCACACACGCACACACACGCACATGCGCGCACACACACACATAGACGCACACACACGCAGGCGCACGCACAGACACACACACACACGCACACACAGACACGCACACACACACACACGCACACACACACAGGCATACACATGCACACATACACACGCACACAACACACACACACACAGGCATACACACGCACACACACACTCAGAACCTCGGCCACCCTGCCCCCACCGGAATATCAATACATACTTGTCACAGACATGTCATAATTGAGAGACTTCTGCCAAGGCTTGACTGACCGTGC
>NC_140239.1:1991285-1998785 GCF_949987555.1 Borostomias antarcticus | reverse complement strand
CTCCGGTGACGAAGAATCGGATCCCGACATGCCCAGCACATCGGCCCGTGCGCAAAGACAAGAACGGCGCGCTCGTCTCCGACGATGACGCTGGCGCGGCTCTACTCACCGGTTCCCAATTATCATCACCACACCTGTCCCTCGTTCTGCAATCACCTTCAACCTCTACAAGAACCTGGTCTACACTCCACTCATCGCCAGATCTTACCATAATACTCTTGTGGTAAAGTATAGCCTAGCCTACAATCTCCTTACCCGTATTTTGTAGTGTTTTTTCCCGTTCCCCGTTTGTGATTACTCTCACTCACCCTGCCTCCCCTCCTCATCTCTCCAGTTCCTGCCTGACCCACGTCTGTACGATTACCCCGCTCCTGCCTGACCACCGCCTGTACGACCCCGCTCCTGCCTGACCATCGCCTGTACGACAACCCCGCTCCTGCCTGAACATCGCCTGTACGACAACGCTCCTGCCTGACCATCGCCTGTACGACAACCCCGCTCCTGCCTGAACATCGCCTGTACGACAACCCCGCTCCTGCCTGATCATCGCCTGTACGACAACCCCGCTCCTGCCTGACCATCGCCTGTACGACAACCCCGCTCCTGCCTGACCATCGCCTGTACGACTACCACGCTCCTGCCTGACCATCGGCTGTACGACTACCACATCCCCCTTTTTGATCTTATTAAATCGCCCCTCCGGGCTTTACCGTTCCTTGCCTCCTCCTTTCCTGTTGCGCCTGGGTCCCAAAACCAAACCCTCACAGTAAGATCTGGCCAGTTTGGACCCAGCCAACATGGAGGAGAGACCTGCACCTCCCGGACTACTCCAAGCCCTCCCACGGACCCAAGCTGAGCAACTGCAGCAGGTATCCGCCCAACAGCACGCCCAGGACGAGCGACTGAGGGGCCTCGCTACTCTGGTCTGCACCCTGTCCGACCAGGTCACCGCGGTCAGTGCCCGCCTGGCTCCGTTCCTGAACCCCACCGCTCCACCAAACCGGGAGCCCCATCTCGCCTCCCCGGCCCTCTACGACGGGACGTTCACCCTCTGCCGGGAGTTCCTCATGCAGTGTGAGTACGTGTTTGACCTCCAGCCAAGCATGTACTCCACTGCGTCGGCTCGGATAGCCTACATTGCCAACCTGACCACGGGAAGGGCTCGCCGTTGGGTCATGGCGGGTCGCGAGGGCGCAGCTGCCTACATGCAGGACTACACTGCCTTCGTGGCAGAATTCAGGACTGTGTTCGACCACGACGTCCACGGACAGGACGCGGACGCTGCTCTCTCCGCCCTCACCCAGGGTTCCAGCTCAGTAGCGGACTACGCCACGGAGTTCCGCATCCTCGCTGCCCGTTGCTCCTGGAACGAGTCTGCCCTATACAGCGCCTTCCGACGGGGTCTGGGGGACGCCATGAAGGACAGCCTGGCTGGAGGAGACAGACCAGCGACCCTGAACCAACTCGTCTCCCTCTCCATAGCCATAGACGAGCGCCACCGGGAACGCAGGCGCGAGCGGGCGCACCAACACCACAGCGCACCCAGACCGTCTCCGCCTCCCTCTGCCGGTCTCTCTCGGCCTGCCCCGGCCTCCCTCGCCCCCCCAAACACCGCTGGAGAGGAACCCATGCAACTGGGTTGGACCCGACTGACCCCTGCAGAGCGTGAGCACCGGGAACAGAACGGACTATGCATATACTGCGCTAGCCCAGCGCACGCCGTCGACTCCTGTTCCTCTGCACCTCCCAGGGCGGCAAAAAGAGTAGGCTCACTCGCCAGGGGGTACCGAGTAAGCCGGCTCATCCATCCTCTATCCCGGACCCGTGCCGCCAGGTTCACTGTCACCCTCGCCTGGCAGGGGCACACGCTCTCCGTCCCTGTCCTCATCGACTCCGGTGCCGACGAGAACTTCGTGGACGTCAAGTTCGCCCACAAAGCGGCGCTCCCTCTCTCCCCTCTGGAGAGGCCCCTCTCGGCTTTCGCCCTGGATGGCCATCCCATGGGTCCCATCACGCACCGGACCCTGCCCCTCACTCTCACAGTCTCGGGTAACCAGGTGGAGAACGTCCGCCCCTTCGTCATCCACTCTCCCGACGCTCCGTTCATCTTAGGGAGGCCCTGGCTGGAACTCCATACCCCTCATGTCTGCTGGAGCTCGGGGCGCATCCTCAGCTGGAGCACCACCTGCCACGCCCGCTGCCTCCGAGCTGCTCAGACCTCCACTCGGGTTGACCGGCCCCGTCCCGCTCCTCCTGACCTCTCCACGGTCCCTTTGATGTACCACGACCTCGGGGAGGCCTTCAGTAAGGAGCGCGCCCGCACACTTCCCCCTCATCGACCCTACGACTGCGCCATCGAGCTCCACCCTGGCGCCCCTCTCCCAGCCAGTCGTCTCTACAACCTCTCCCTCCCGGAGAAAGCTGCCATGGACACCTACATCTCCGAGTGCTTGGCCGAGGGCCTCATCCGACCATCTCGTTCCCAGGTGGCAGCGGGGTTCTTCTTTGTAAAGAAGAAGGGAGGAGACCTGAGGCCGTGCATCGACTACAGGCTGCTCAACAACATCACGGTGAAGAATAAATACCCACTCCCCCTCATGAGCTCCAATTTTGAACCTCTCACCGGTGCCACCATCTTCACCAAGTTGGACCTCAGAAACGCTTATCACCTGGTGCGTATCCGTGAGGGGGACGAATGGAAGGCAAGGCAAGGCAAGGCAAGTTTATTTATATAGCACATTTCAGCCACAGGGCAATTCAAGGTGCTTTACATGAGACATTAAAAGCATTAAAACAAAAAGCAAGACATTATAGACATTTAAAACAAAAGGCAGGACAAATTAAAAGCATTAAAACAAAAAGCAAGTCATTATAGACATTTAAACAAAAAGCAGGACAAATAGAATACAGGAATAAAAGTTACAGTGCAGTATACTGATAAACATAGCTCCTCTTAGAAAGCAGTGGCAAAAAGAAAAGTCTTCAGGCTTGTTTTAAAAGAACCAAGAGTTGCAGAAGACCGCCTTCAAGACCTCCCGTGGCCACTACGAATACCTCGTCATGCCCTTCGGCCTCACCAACGCCCCCGCCGTCTTCCAGGCCCTGATGAACGACGTGCTCAGGGACATGCTGGACGTATTTGTGGTTCTCTACCTGGACGACATCCTTGTGTTCTCCAGGAGCGCTGAGGAGCACGTCCAACACGTCCGCATGGTAATCCAGCGTCTCCGGGAGAACCGCCTATACATCAAGGCGGAGAAGTGCACCTTTCACTCCGCGTCAGTGGAGTTCCTGGGGCTCATTGTGGAGGGAGGCCTGACGCGACCCGACCCCCGCAAAATCAAGACCGTGGTTGAATGGCCTCAACCCTCTACCCGGAGGCAACTCCAGAGCTTCCTTGGCTTCGCAAACTTTTACCGCCGTTTCATACGGGACTACAGCCGGGTAGCAGCTCCCCTCACCCACCTCACCTCATCCCTGCGTCCGTTCATCTGGACACCGGCTGCCAGCGCCGCCTTCTCTGCGCTCAAGGAGCGCTTCACCACCGCTCCGGTCCTTCTCCATCCTGACCCCTCCAGGCAGTTCGTGGTCGAGGTTGACGCGTCGGACACCGGCATCGGTGCTGTTCTGTCCCAGCGGTCAGTGGAGGACCAGAAGTTGCACCCCTGTGCCTTCCTCTCCCGCCGGTTCACCCCGGCTGAGGTGAATTACGACATCGGGAACAGGGAGTTGTTGGCGGTGGTGGGGGCCTTGGAGGAGTGGCGCCATTGGCTTGAGGGCGCGGAACACACCACCCTCGTCTGGTCGGACCACAAGAACCTGACCTTCATCCGGGCGGCCAAGCGCCTCAACTCCTGCCAGGCGCGGTGGTCGCAGTTCCTGGGAAGGTTCGACTTTACCCTCACCTTCCGGCCCGGCTCCCGCAACGCCAAGGCCGACGCGCTGTCCCGCCTCCACGCGCCCGAGGCGCCCCCCGCGGAGCCTGAGACCATCCTGCCGACCTCGCGTGTCGTAGGGGTGATCACTATGAACGTTGAGGCGGTGGTGAGGCAGGCCCAACGCGCCCAACCCAGTCCGGCAACGTTCCTCCTCGCCGGCTCTTCGTGCCGGACTCGGTCCGGTCCCGGGTGCTCCAGTGGGGCCATGCCAGCCGGTTTGCGTGCCATCCCGGGGTTCACCGCACCCTCTCCTTCCTGAGCCGACGGTTCTGGTGGCCCTCCATGAGGTCCGACGTCCGGGAGTTTGTGGTCGCCTGTCCCGTCTGCTCCCGCAGCAAGGCGTCCCACCAGCCCCCGGCTGGCCTCCTGCGTCCTCTCCCGGTCCCCAGCCGTCCCTGGTCCCACATCGCCCTGGACTTCATCACCGGTCTTCCCCCCTCCAGGGGCAACACGGTCATCCTCACCGTGGTGGACCGGTTCTCCAAGGCGGTCCATCTGGTGGCGCTCCCCAAGCTCCCGTCCTCTGCGGAGACAGCTGAGCTCCTCGTCCAGCATGTCTACCGGCTCCACGGTCTCCCCGGAGACATTGTCTCGGACCGTGGGCCTCAATTCACCTCCCAAGTCTGGAGGGCCTTCTGCAAAGAGATAGGCGCCACCATCAGCCTCTCCTCTGGCTACCACCCGCAGACCAACGGCCAGGCCGAACGGGCCAACCAGAGCCTGGAGTCCGCTCTCCGCTGTGTGTCGGCTCTCCACCCCACCTCCTGGAGCAAGGACCTGCCCTGGGTCGAATACTCCCTCAATGCCCTGACCAGCGCTGCCACTGGCAGGTCCCCGTTCGAGTCATCCCTCGGGTACCAGCCCCCGCTGTTCTCTCTCCAGGAGTCGGAGGCCTCCGTCCCCTCCGTCCAGGCCCACCTCAGCCGCTGTCGCCGTGTCTGGAGGGAGGTCCGCAGGGCCCTGCTCCGCTCCAACGAGCGCTCCTGCCGCGGTGCCAACCGCCGCCGCACTCCTGCTCCGGCGTATCGGCCCGGTCAACGTGTCTACCTCTCCACTGCTGATCTTCCGCTCCAGGTCCCCTCCAAGAAGCTGGCTCCGCGCTTCGTTGGGCCCTTCGAGATCGACCGTGTCCTGAACCCGGCTGCGGTACGTCTTAAGCTCCCTGCTTCCATGCGGGTACACCCTGTATTCCATGTGTCCAAGATCAAACCTGTCTCCTCGAGTCCTCTCATGCCTTCTGCCCCAGCTCCTCCACCTCCCCAGATGGTTGACGGGCATCCCCAGTGGACGGTTCGGCGGCTGCTGAAGGTGCGCCGCCGGGGTCGGGGGTTCCAATACCTGGCGGATTGGGAGGGGTACGGCCCCGAGGAGTGCAGCTGGATCTCCAGGCAGCTCATTATGGACCCGTCTCTCCTCCGGGACTTCTACCGGGCCCATCCTGACGCCCCCGGTCGGTCGCCAGGTGGCTCCCCTCGGGGGGGGGGTCCTGTTACGGCTCGCATGCCCTCGCCTCCACAACCGTCTCCCTCTCTCCCCTCTGGGCCCGCTGTGCGCTCGGGGCGTCCTACGCGCTCTACCGCACGTCGCATCAGCCCGGGCATACAACGCTCTGGCTCTCCGGAGTTTCCCCCCACTGCCGGGCGTTCCCCGTCTCCGGCCAGCTCCGCGGACTCGGCAGTCTCCTCCCTCTCCGGTGACGAAGAATCGGATCCCGACATGCCCAGCACATCGGCCCGTGCGCAAAGACAAGAACGGCGCGCTCATCTCCGACGATGACGCTGGCGCGGCTCTACTCACCGGTTCCCAATTATCATCACCACACCTGTCCCTCGTTCTGCAATCACCTTCAACCTCTACAAGAACCTGGTCTACACTCCACTCATCGCCAGATCTTACCATAATACTCTTGTGGTAAAGTATAGCCTAGCCTACAATCTCCTTACCCGTATTTTGTAGTGTTTTTTCCCGTTCCCCGTTTGTGATTACTCTCACTCACCCTGCCTCCCCTCCTCATCTCTCCAGTTCCTGCCTGACCCACGTCTGTACGATTACCCCGCTCCTGCCTGACCACCGCCTGTACGACCCCGCTCCTGCCTGACCATCGCCTGTACGACAACCCCGCTCCTGCCTGAACATCGCCTGTACGACAACGCTCCTGCCTGACCATCGCCTGTACGACAACCCCGCTCCTGCCTGAACATCGCCTGTACGACAACCCCGCTCCTGCCTGACCATCGCCTGTACGACAACCCCGCTCCTGCCTGACCATCGCCTGTACGACAACCCCGCTCCTGCCTGACCATCGCCTGTACGACTACCACGCTCCTGCCTGACCATCGGCTGTACGACTACCACATCCCCCTTTTTGATCTTATTAAATCGCCCCTCCGGGCTTTACCGTTCCTTGCCTCCTCCTTTCCTGTTGCGCCTGGGTCCCAAAACCAAACCCTCACAGTAACGCTCTCTCTGTAACACTCAGGTAACGCTCTCTCTGTAACACTCAGGTAACGCTCTCTCTGTAACACTCAGGTAACGCTCTCTCTGTAACACTCAGATAACGCTCTCTCTGTAACACTCAGGTAACGCTCTCTCAGTAACACTCAGGTAACGCTCTCTCAGTAACACTCAGGTAACGCTCTCTCTGTAACACTCAGATAACGCTCTCTCTGTAACACTCAGATAACGCTCTCTCTGTAACACTCAGGTAACGCTCTCTCTGTAACACTCAGATAACGCTCTCTCTGTAACACTCAGGTAACGCTCTCTCTGTAACACTCAGGTAACGCTCTCTCTGTAACACTCAGGTAACGCTCTCTCAGTAACACTCAGGTAACGCTCTCTCAGTAACACTCAGGTAACGCTCTCTCTGTAACACTCAGGTAACGCTCTCTCTGTAACACTCAGGTAACGCTCTCTCTGTAACACTCAGATAACGCTCTCTCTGTAACACTCAGGTAACGCTCTCTCTGTAACACTCAGATAACGCTCTCTCTGTAACACTCAGGTAACGCTCTCTCTGTAACACTCAGATAACGCTCTCTCTGTAACACTCAGATAACGCTCTCTCTGTAACACTCAGGTAACGCTCTCTCTGTAACACTCAGATAACGCTCTCTCTGTAACACTCAGATAACGCTCTCTCTGTAACACTCAGGTAACGCTCTCTCTGTAACACTCAGGTAACGCTCTCTCTGTAACACTCAGATAACGCTCTCTCTGTAACACTCAGGTAACGCTCTCTCTGTAACACTCAGATAACGCTCTCTCTGTAACACTCAGATAACGCTCTCTCTGTAACACTCAGGTAACGCTCTCCCTCTAACACTCAGGTAACGCTCTCTCTGTAACACTCAGATAACGCTCTCTTCCAACAGTAGTGTTGTGTGTGTCCTTCTACCGAGCGAGGGGGGAGAGCGTTGACCCAGCGGAGACGAGCGCACGGCTGACTCAAGCCGAGCCGTGACAAAGTTTTGTGCCCCGAGGGGCGGCAGGGCTGGGGCCCCTCACCCGAGGCTGGGCCTGCCACAGCTGGGGGGTCGAGGCTGGGGGGTTTAGCCTTTCC
>NC_140239.1:1966285-1986285 GCF_949987555.1 Borostomias antarcticus | reverse complement strand
TCTGATGAGGCAATGAGCGGATGTTCTTTCCCAGACATGAAAGACCCTGATACGTTCAGCAAGAAGCCTGTCTGAATAAGTAGGTTTGGTGTTGGTTTTAATTGCCTATTTTAATATTAAGGAAAATTATACCTAAACTGAATTACATTTTAGATGGAATTAAATAATTAAACAGAAAACAATAGGTTAATGAAATGTGTCCTCTGAATGATCTCATCATTATCGTTATTGTTCTGGAAATAAAAAACTGCAATTTATTATTTATGGAATATGTTCTTTTCACAGAAAGAGGATCGTCTCCGAGGCTAAATCCATTTTTCTAGTCCTTTAGCTAAAATGTTGTCAGCATGTGTTGTGTATAGTATGTGTGTATATATGTGTTCTGTGTGTAAATAGGTATTATGTGTGTATATATGTATTCTGTGTGTATATATGTATTCTGTGTAAAAAGAAAAGGAATGCATGTGATTGAAATGCAAGAATGAAGTGACTAAATAGCGCTCATAGTTGACTATTTTTTTCATGAGGAATTAGCTAAACCATATTTTAAGCCAGTATTTTAAGTCAATATCAATATAATGTCCTAAAACCTGTGATCAAATTCAAGCCCTGTTTCAACAAAACCGCGTTACTGTGCTCTAAAGCCTATGAAGGTGTTTATTACGGATAAACACAAGTTTCACACATACAGTTGAAAATAAAGCTATTTTATTGTCAAAGCATTCAACGTGATTAGATAAACTATCCAGTATTAAATTTCAGCAAAAGGAAGAAACACTGAAACTATTCCCCACTGACACAAAATATTACACTTTGTATTTAAAACAAAAAAGGTATTTACATTGTACTGTATAGTCTGAATCTTAAATTAAATTAATATCTATGTAATATTACATGCACTCTGAAATGTAGTCTGACAATATTCAAACTTGTGTCAATAGTCAATTGTAGAAGTGAGAAAAATGTAATTGTAAACCATGAAGTGTAACTACATTTTTATTCATTTTCTATATCTGTATTTATATAATATAAAATACAACTTACTGTACATTTACACATATGCATATCTTCCCTTATTTCCCAATTTTAAGTGCTTCATATGATAAATAGATTCATTTTCAAAGTCAAAATGTAATTTGCATACACCCAAACATATTAGGAAAAGTAATGGACCAAAAACAAAAAACAAACAAAAGTAATTGTCCTTGTTGTTGAAAGTGAAAACAAGTGCACAGGTTTAAGTGGCTTATCCCAGTCTGTTAAAGTCAATAACCTCCATGTCTGACACAGGAACTGCAAAACCTCGCTCCTCCTCCTCCCTCCTCCTCGCTCCTCCTCGCTCCTCCTCGCTCTGCGGGAGTCAGTTATGGGAGGTCATGTGACGCGACAGGTGATGTCTCTCCCGGAACGACTCGTTGCAGATGGGACACTTGAGTTTCTCCTCGCGCCGCCGCTTGACCATGGGCTCCATGGCGTACTCCTTCTTGTGATGGGACCTCATGTGGTAGACCAGGTCGGAGGTCATGCGGAAGGAGGCGTTGCACTTGGCGCACCAGTTCTGCGCCGGCAGGCAGAGCGAGGTGAAGGAGGGGGGCAGCAGGGTCAGCGCCGAGGGCATCTGCAGCTGGATCGGCCCCGAGCTCTTGGGCCAGAAGGCGGTGTAGAGGAACGGGCTCTGCTTGGCCATGCCGCCCGGCACCGGGCAGTTGGCGCCCAGCTCGGCGCTCTGCAGCTTGGCGGCCAGGTGGTCGGCCTGGTACAGTCTGCTGGAGGAGATGGTGTCGCCCACGGCCGGGTGGCAGTCCAGCAGCTTGGGCGGCATGACGAGGGACGAGGGGAGCTGGGAGAAGGACGAGCGCGACGGCTGGCTGAAGGCGCTCTTCCTCGGCTCGCCGCCCTGCTGGCTGACGGAGGTGAAGGCGCTGCCCATCGGCGAGGCCTCCATGCGCGACTGAGGGGGCTGGGTCTCCGACAGCACCTGCCTGATGTTGAGGTGCTTCTCGGCGGGGCTGCCGCTCGGCCGACCTCCGTCCTTGTTCTCGGCGTTGGAGCTCTGGAGGTTCTTGGCGCCGCCGTGCTGCTTGAGGCCTGACGGAAGCTTCTTGACCTCGGTGAAGGCGCTTCGCTTGCCCACGCCCGGTTCCGCCGGCCCCGGCGGTGAGAAGGCCCCGCGGTTCTCCTCCAGGCCGTAGGCCCCCCGGTAGTTCTGCGCCGAGCTCGCCAGCTCCTCCTTGGACTTGGACTGAGGCATGCTGGGCCCTCGGGAGCCCTCCCTCTCCTCCACCTCGGAGAACTTCCTCTTGCCGGAGCTCTCGCTGCGGATCTCCGCCTCCCTGTCGCTGGGCGGGCTGGTCCGGTTGTTCTCCAGGTCCCGGGCCAGGTTGTGAAAGTCCGTGGAGGGTTTGCTGGCGCTGTCCGGCGGGGCGGGGAAGCCCTCGGACCGGCCCAGTCTGGGGCTGACCCTGGTCGGGGTCGTGTTGGAGCGCTCGCTGCCGCTGTCCTTACCGGACTCCTCGTCGGCGCCCGTCATGCTCTGTAATCTCTTTGTGCAGCGGAACCTGAGGTGGGCCAGGTAGGGGAACTCAAACTGGAAGCACTGGTTGCAGTCAGGGCAGGAGTGAGGGGACGGACCTGTGAAGGAGGAGGGAAAGTGGATCAGTCCTGATTCAAGATGGGCGACAATAGATATTATTTTCATAGCAATTTCAATTAAATTGTTAAAATGTTATCAATTCAGTGGCAAACTTAACTTAATTGAATATAAGATGTTATTAGTGAAATATTTTGAATACAGTGTAGGCCTATATTGGGTCTGCTTTAATTGTAGGCCTAGGTGGAGATAATTCTACATTTTAAGTTTGAAATCTCAAACTTAACAGTGGGCGTCAAACATTTAATTTGCAAAGAAAATAAATATTGATTTTCTTTTCCCAGGCCTAGGTGGGCTAGCCTACCCACCCTTGGTTTTGGCAGGCGCTCTACTGGAGCTCAGAAGCAGCAGCTCGACCAGGTCCTTCCCGTACCACACCAGCAGCTCCTCGTCCTTCTCAATCCTCCGCAGAGACCGGTAGAACAGCTGGCCGCTCTTCACGTAGGCCTCGAGGTTCTGCTCGTCCCGGTCCCGGGCGGACTGCACCAGCCGCAGCCACATCAGACCCTCGGAAGTGCTGTTGGTCGCCGAGGTGTCCACCTGCGCGTCACCGGGCAGCAGCAAAGCGCACAGCCGTCAGACCAGACGCCACGGAACTAGGGCGCCTCGTCGGCTCATTCATTTAACTCGTTAAACATTGGTTATTCAAGCCGTTAAGCACTGATTCTACATGATTTGCCGTTGTGTTGGCTGTGTTTATCTTTATTCAGGTGGTTGGGTTTTCGGCCACGGATCCAAAGTCATAAAACATTTTGTCTTCTTCCATTGTTGGTCTTAGAACAATAATTCAGGAGCCAAATGGCAGATATTTTAATTCAGCGGATGATGCAATAAAATAGTAGACAAATGAAATGGAAGACAAATGAAAAAATATGCTGTCCTAACTTTGTAAGATCGGGTTCACTTACCCTGAATATGTAAGGCGCAGTTCGCTTGTCCGTTGATTTGAGGGCTATGAAGGCGATGCTGTCGTACAACGACGTGTGGCTCAATACACAAGGCCCAAAAATGGCATTTTCTGGAATGTCACATGTGGTGTAGACGCTTGTGAAAATATCCGTTAAGCACTGCTGCACAGCCTTGGCGTCGCCGTCCCACACAGGTTTTTGGGAGCTTGATTCCTCCATCGTTGTCTATGAAAATAGAGAGAGGGAGAGGGAGAGAGAGAGAGAGGGAGAGAGAGAGAGATTTAATAAATAGCTAACAAATGGTCTTGGTGAAGTGAAATAAATCACTGCTCCACTAGAGGTTGGCTAAGCCAGCTGTCAAGGGCGGTCAAGTGAGGCTTCTGTTGCGAGGCGTTTAATTAATTGATGTCCATAATAAGTATTAATATCATGATGTTCATTTTCACAGGTCATTCCAGTGGTATTGGAATTATTGTTCTATTCATATTGCCTATGTATGCGTATTATTATAGAGATTATTATTACTAGTATTGAATAACAACAGCAACAACAACAACAACAACAACAACAATAATAATAATAATAATAATAATAATAATAATCATGATAATAATAATACTATAATAACACGTATTGCGTATTATTATTATTATTCGGCTACTATTGTTATTATTGTTGTTGTTGTGATAATTATTTGAATTTCTGGGGAGGATAGGCTACTCGAAAACATAACAGAGACATTGTTTATTTTATATTACGGTTTGGCTGGATTGCACACCGATCAGCAGGCCAATGTTGGTCCATGAAAACACATACAAATACAAATAGCCTACAAACAAATTTATACAAATTATATGGCCTAGCCTACTTTTAGCATAGGCTATAGGCTTAATGAACTATAATTCGTTCCAATCAGTAGGCTATTGATTTAGTTTTTATTGAAGGTTTAGGTTAGTGGCTAACTGACACTGTGAACAACTGCACTAAATGTGTGATTTTGAAGTCCCGCCTATCATTTACAGCAAATACACATTAGCAATACGCACTGGTAAGGTCCGTGCTAAATCGAATGAGCATATCGAATGGATTTCAAGTGGACCGACTGTCAAAGTCACCGATTTCATGTCAGCTAACCTTCCGCTCCTTCTACAGGGGGGACGTATGTCCCCTCATTAGCATAATCCACTCCGTCCCTGGGAGACCGTCATTAAGGCGGCACGCGGGGTTAATGATGTCTTCCTCTTCCTCTGAATGTGTGTTTACCGTTCAAGACATGTGGTCCAGCAGCCTTACAGGCCTGAACGTGAACTCAAGATCTATAAATCTATACACCAACTAAGCCTATCAATATGTCAATATGGCACGACTATAGGCTAGTAGACTTGATTGCATGTTTTTCCTGAAATGCCCCCCCCTCCCTGTTGCTGTTTATGAGTCTTTTGTTATGGACTGTAAATGTGTAAATGTCCTTTGATCTTGCATGACATGCAAATAACTGTAATAAATAATAATTTGTTGTTATAATATTGGCATATTTACTTTAAACAGGCCTGGAGTCTTTATTAGCCTACACTCCGGGCTGTTCGTGTGAGTCAGAGTAGGCTATATCATTTGTTTTGCATTCATGTATCTATTGTAGGCTATATGAGGACAGTGGCTATTAGCCTGGTGCAACATAAAATGCAAATCAACCAGACTCCCCCAGTAATCCGCACATTTCCATTCTTGAAATGTGTATGTCCAAAAAAAGTAAGTAACTTTTCTCTTCAGACGCATAGAAATGGTTCATATGGATACGTAGCCTAGGCTTGCCTCTAGTATCCACTTTCACAGAAATGAAAAACCATTTTAAAAAGCCTTCTGCTTTCAGAAAATTGGGCATTTTTCGCCCCATCCCCTGTATGGCCAGTTCTTTTGTGACTTAAAGGCTCGCTTTCTCACAGGGGAAAACGACACAAAAGGGCCAATGAATATGCATCTTTAGTAGCCTAAATGAGAGAACAGAATAGAGCCCATCCATAAAATGTATGAGGCAAACCCATTCAACTCTCAGCCCATCACGGGTTGTGTTCTACTCGCATCCGGAGCCCTTGTCCGTCTGAAAGTGTCCTAAATTAGGATTTGAGTTGAATTGCCGTTTGTCTGAGCGCACTAACATCTGTGAGCTCCGTGCCCACACTATCCGTTTCAGCGGCTGCACGTTGGTGCTTTATCGAGATGCCACACGTTTACAAACACCAATTTCTCGCAGGCTAAACAGTTAAAACGTTGGCCTATTGGTTATACGTACCTTTTAGATGATAAAAAATAATAATAATCCACAAAGTGATGCCAGATATCAATATGTCGCCAACAGCCTGGTGAGACGCGTCCTCCTGTGTCCGCGTCCAGCAGGCTACATCCCCCAGCGCCGCTGTGAGAGTGACCGTGCTGCTGTGGATATGAGACCCGTCGCAGAGTGCGGGGAGAGGGAGGCGAGGCGTGCAGATGGGGGCGCGGTGCACTGGCTGACTGGCACACAGACACACACTTTTTGTTTGCAGCACATAATCTGCCCAATGAGGCGTGTCACTCTCCGTCCCCTCCCTTTAACTCTTCCCTGGCCGGCTGTCATTGCATGCGATTTATAGACATGCTATAGTGAAGCAGCCTACCTTGTGAGTGTCCTTTATTGTAGGCTGCTTATTTCCCGGTTACTCGAGCAGGATTTCAGACCAAAGGATGTCATTTGAAAACCATAGATTTTTGTTGTACCATCTGGCCGTAATTTCAGGTTTGTGTTAATTTCATTGAGTTTTAATTTGATTGCCTATAATTGATCGTATGGTGTGGTCACCCCCATTACATTAGCCCAGTATAAGGATATTATCATTATTTATTATTATTATTATTATTATTATTAATACTACTACTACTACTACTACTACTACTACTACTACTAGTAGTAGCCTACTAGCTACTACTACTAGCCTACTACTACTACTACTACTACTACTACTAATAATAATAATAATAATAACAATATTGTTAGTAATAATACTATTGCTGTTGGTGTTATGATTATTAATACTCTTATTATGGGTGGTAGGCCATTATTAGTAGGTAGACAATGTACATTATTGTATAGGCTATAGCTAGTAGCCTACTACTATAACATTTTTCACTCTATTATTGTAGGCTATATGAATGATAAAATAATATTGTTGTGATTATTCTCATTGCTATTAAGTGAAATGAATCAGCAGTCAGAACTCTGACAGTAGCCTCGATTTCAACACCAAAAAGAGAGTTTATAAAAACTGTCTTGAATCATACTTGACGCTATCATCTCCAAATAATGTCATCAAAGGTTAACAACGTGTGGGAGTGTTAGGTCACCTTGTTGGTCCTCGCTTACCGGTACTGGAAGTGTTGTGTTCACAGCAGCGGTATTATTGCCCGTTCCACAAGCCACTTGAAGTGTGCCCACAGAGACGCGCGCAGCGGGCGGGAGGCGGTGGACACCTGCCCGGCCACAGCACCCGTCCTTCAGGGGGGGAGAGGGCGTCAGCGGTACGAGCAGCTCCACCGCTGTGAGAGCAGACTCCACATTTCAGTTTAACAACATCTGTTAAAAGGGTAAAGTGAGTAGCCTACTTAGTGAGATGGCTTCTCTACAGGACACGAATTACTGCGATCTGCCATCATGTTCTTTCTCATTTAGGGGGCGCCAATGTATAATTTGCATTCGCGGAACAGTTGGTTTTGAACCACGGGTAGAAAAACATAATACAAACCTCAGTTGCCTGATAAAAGAGTGGTTTAAATTAGCTTTCGCGGTTAGAGTGAAATGAAGTCTTTCTTGTGAAAGTGAAAAGCAGGTGTTTTGCTGTAACCCTCATCAGTTGAGTTACAGGTTATCTAGCCTGCTAGTCTAACAAAATGTGCATTAGACCTATCATTCAGATTCACAATAGTAAACCAGCAAAACTAGACGTTCATGTCCATCCAAGTAGTATTAATGTAGGCTAAGTGCTGATGCAGGCCTGTACTTTGATCTAATGTGGTAAATATCACACATGGCAGGCCACACAAGACCACAGAACTACTACAGTAGGCTACTTTATTGCACTGATGCTGTTAACAGTAACTCACAGAACAGTAGGCTAGAAGACAGACGTTTTGGTTTCACCTAAGTCCCAGTCTGTCGCATTACAATCATTCAAAAAAGAGAAAAGGCTTATAGTTATAGCCTAGCCTACTGTAATCTACATTTTAAATAGTGTACCCTACCACATGCGATAGGCCAGGCTAGGGTGTGTGATGGGGAGCCTATGCACCACGGAGTGAGTGGGCCCTTAATAAAAGTCTATCTTACACAATATGATGCGGTTCTCTTGTTCTGCTGTTTCACTCTTTATTGTGGTCTGTTAACATGGCTCTAGGAAATCCCACCCGACAAGCGAGTAAATCAACGCAAAAACATCAATTTGCATAATTGATGAAACATACTGCCATGTTTTTCTATGGGCCAACCATAAGAATGTGTCTACCGTGTGACCAGTGGGCCTTTATAACCAAGCGACTGAATACGCATCTTATTCAAACAAATTAGGATGTCATGGCATATATGCTTCTTCAGTGCACACCAGCAATCGGTTGGAGATGCTTTTGTTGTTTGTATTTATGTATATGTTAGTGTATGTAGGGTATAGTTTTCTGGTCACTTGTTCTCATCTGTTGGTTGTGGTCCGTCACTCAAAGCAGTCCGAATTTCAAGTTGTAACGGAATCACTGCATTATACAGAAGTAGGTTCCTGTTTTCTATGTTGCAGCTTGAGAGATGAGACACGTGTTATTTATTGTGTACCACCACCCATTCATTTGACATTCAAATTGTTGTCAGCTTCTCTAAATCATGATCATGAATAGCTGGATTTGGACTTCTGGGAACTGAAGAGTCTAGGTTGTTTCAGTGGTTCGTGAAAACTTCAGACCAGCTTTACTGAACTCTGAATTACTTTACTGAATTAAAAGGTTTTTTTTGTCAAAATAAACGGAGTGCTTAATACAGGGTGCCAGGCACTAGGAGACCATGTTATACATGGTAAATTACAAAATTGGTTGAATTGTCAACTGGGCGAAATCATATGTACATGCTTCCTTCCATTGTGGTAATATATTACGCACAGAGGCAGCTATGCACAAACACAATATCACACACACACACACACACACACACACACACACACACACACACACACACACACACACAAACACACACGTATGATGTATATAGGCTATATATTATAGTCTAGTCTATATGCTTATATAGGCTATATATTATAGTCTAGTCTATATGCTTATATATATAATATATGTTCAGCTATATAATATATATTTATGTATGTATATATATATATATATATATATATATATATAAAGAAAACTGAGTATTTCATACTATTCACTGTGTATCTTTATGTTTAATGCATATTTTGTATTTTAGGTCAGAAACATAAAAATTATTTGCTCTTAGTTGTAAATCTCATCCTGCACCAGTCTTGTTCAGCCAAGCATGAGAAGGCCTTTTTTCCATACAGTACCCTGAATTAAAGCCACAAAGCTTGCCCAATCAGCAGCCATCTGCTTGGCTCTGAGCAGTGGTCCATGGTGATAGAGCAGGGGGCTGGCCTGGACTGAATGACCCCCCCACCTACCCCCCGTGTTTTATGACAAATGGTCCCCCTTAAATACTAGTGTTTTAAGATCACCGGCTGCCACCTCTGCGCACATGCACGGGCGCGAGCGCGCACACACACACACACACACACACACGCACACACACACACACATGGACACCTACCCATCCACAAAGAGCACATCCACAAATAGAAATACTCCCCCCTTCTCTCTCTCTCTCTCTCTCTCTCTCTGTCACACACAGCATGGCCTAGCCATAAAGAAAACGATGACTTCTGCAGGATCATAAAGGCTAATTATGCAGCATGAGGTCAGCTGTGTCAAGTGGGCAAGTATCATGTCATAATGATCATGTCAACAACAAAAAATATGAATATGTATGAATAAACAGTGTTGAAGGGAAAAAAATCCTGTTTGTTTATTTTATTAATTTTGAAAATCTGTAATTGAAATTTGTTTGCCCTGCTAAGGTCATCCGTGACTTGTGTAAAACAGTAATGTAATGTATATAATAATAATAATAATTATTATTATTATTATTATTAATATAACCTAATTATTAGTATTAGTATTTTAAATCTTAGGGTAAGACAAGATACTGTATCACTTGTTACCTGTTAACACTTCCTGTTTGCCCACAATATACCCATGCGTCACTTCCTGTAACAAGTAATGCTGCAGTGGTCTACATTTCAATCCACAACGGGGTTGATTATACTGTTTACAAGTGGCTTGGCATGTTCCCTATTGAGAGGACCACGTAGAATGCAGGTAGACAGCGTCAGGCCTTAAGGTTGTGTAAACCTGGCGGTTCACTTGTACTATGACAGCATTTCAACCATTCACTAACATAATCATTGAAAAGGATAGGAAATGGTAAAAAAAAAAAAAACTCAGTTTTTAACTATCCAAAATGCAACATCCGAGAGTTAAACAGGTCACTGGCAAAACTTGTTGACTGTCCATTAATAACCGTCTTGCTTTCTTCAAGTCTACTCAAATTTCTGTATATTATAAAATATTTTTCAACCTTGGAGTTGGGAGGCTGGGAGGATCATTCTAGAATGACTGTGAGTGGAGGAGGAGGAGGACTGTCCAGCCACCGGGGCTCCGTCTGGGGCAGAGGAGGAGGAGGACTGTCCAGCCACCGGGGCTCCGTCTGGGGCAGAGGAGGAGGAGGACTGTCCAGCCACCGGGGCTCCGTCTGGGGCAGAGGAGGAGGAGGACTGTCCAGCCACCGGGGCTCCGTCTGGGGCAGAGGAGGAGGAGGACTGTCCAGCCACCGGGGCTCCGTCTGGGGCAGAGGAGGAGGAGGACTGGCCAGCCACCGGGGCTCCGTCTGGGGCAGAGGAGGAGGAGGACGAGCACTGAAGAGAGAACCAACCACCCACCAGCCCTGAACCAGCGCTAGACCATCCAGGTACGGGACCGGCGCTGTGGATCGGGCCGCACCATCGCTCTGAACCAGCGCTAGACCATCCAGGTACGGTACCGGCGCTGTGGATCGGGCCGCACCATCGCTCTGAACCAGCGCTAGACCATCCAGGTACGGTACCGGCGCTGTGGATCGGGCCGCACCGTCGCTCTGAACGCAGGGAACCAGCGCTGTGGATCGGGCCGCACCGTCGCTCTGAACGCAGGGAACGCTGGAGACTTTCCATTCTCTTTCTAATGGAGGGCAGAAGAGGAGAGGAAAGAGTGAGACTGTGGCTCTTGAAACCAGGAACAGAACCGGGGCTGCTACTTTGTGTCTGTGTATGTGTTCAAATATGTGTGTGTGTGTGTTCAAATATGTGTGTGTGTGTGTGTGTGTGTGTGTGTGTGTGTGTTCAAATGTGTGTGTGTGTGTGTGTTCAAATATGTGTGTGTGTGTGTGAGTGACGGGGAAAAAAGGAGAGGGGAAAGAGAACTTTTCCTCCCTTCTTCACAGATCATCTATCAGCCCTACCTAGACTCTCTGTCAACCCTGTTAGCCCTACCTAGACTCTCTCAACCCTGTTAGCCCTACCTAGACTCTCTGTCAACCGTGTTAGCCCTACCTAGACTCTCTCTCAACCCTGTTAGCCCTACCTAGACTCTCTCTCAACCCTGTTAGCCCTACCTGGACTCTCTCTCAACCCTGTTAGCCCTACCTGGACTCTCTCTCAACCCTGTTAGCCCTTCCTAGACTCTTTCAGCCCTGTTAGCCCTACCTAGACTCTCTCTCAACCCTGTTAGCCCTTCCTAGACTCTTTCAGCCCTGTTAGCCCTACCTAGACTCTCTCTCAACCCTGTTAGCCCTACCTAGACTCTCTCTCAACCCTGTTAGCCCTACCTAGACTCTGTCTCAACCCTGTTAGCCCTACCTAGACTCTCTCTCAACCCTGTTAGCCCTACCTAGACTCTCTCAACCCTGTTAGCCCTACCTAGACTCTCTGTCAACCCTGTTAGCCCTACCTAGACTCTCTCAACCCTGTTAGCCCTACCTAGACTCTCTCTCAACCCTGTTAGCCCTACCTAGACTCTCTCTCAACCCTGTTAGCCCTACCTAGACTCTCTCTTAACCCTGTTAGCCCTACCTAGACTCTCTCAACCCTGTTAGCCCTACCTAGACTCTCTCTCAACCCTGTTAGCCCTACCTAGACTCTCTCTCAACCCTGTTAGCCCTACCTAGACTCTCTCTCAACCCTGTTAGCCCTACCTAGACTCTCTCTCAACCCTGTTAGCCCTACCTAGACTCTCTCTCAACCCTGTTAGCCCTTCCTAGACTCTTTCAGCCCTGTTAGCCCTACCTAGACTCTCTCTCAACCCTGTTAGCCCTACCTAGACTATCTCTCAACCCTGTTAGCCCTACCTAGACTATCTCTCAACCCTGTTAGCCCTACCTAGACTCTGTCTCAACCCTGTTAGCCCTACCTAGACTCTCTCTCAACCCTGTTAGCCCTACCTAGACTCTCTCTCAACCCTGTTAGCCCTACCTAGACTCTCTCTCAACCCTGTTAGCCCTACCTAGACTCTCTGTCAACCCTCTCTGTGTTCACATCACATGTTGGAGATGTTCCCCAGGTTGCTCTTTGCTAATTCTCACAGTGCACTTTAAATTAACTTTGTACATAGGCATAAAATTAATCCTCTGAAGTGTGACCGAAAAAAAACAGCGATTGACTGAAAAAAAGAGAGGAAGGAATAAATTAATAACGAGCCACTTTTATACGGGATCCAACGATTATACAAATGGAAGAAACAGCCAAAAAATATTCTGTACGGCATATGGCACTTCAGCTGCCATATGCGCCAGTTTTCACAAAAATTGGCACCGAGGCCCACGATGGTCAGTTGTAACTGCCAAAAACACAGCGAGGCCCATGCAGAGAGAGAGGGAGAGAGAGAGAGAGAGAGAGAGAGGGAGAGAGAGAGAGAGGGAGAGAGAAGGGGAGAAAAGGCTTCAGTGGCTTCTTTGGCAGCACTGGTGTCCCCTCTCTCGTTCTCTCTCTCTCTCTCTCTCTCTCTCTCTCTCTCTCTCTCTCCCCAGCTCCTGATGCATGACCGGGAAGAGAGTCAACACAGAGGTAGGAGGAGGAACAGGCTGGAACCTAGGCTCACACACACACACACACACACACACACACACACACACACACACACACACACACACACACACACACACACACACACACACACTCATCTCATCCTCATAGGCTCGCGACAGCCTTGATCACTTTCATATCCAATAATGTGAAGTGGAGGGGAAACACGAGGCACATTCACAAAGGCCCTGATTGGGGTCCTAATTGAGGTCTTGATTGAGGCCCTGATTGGGGTCCTAATTGAGGTCTTGATTGAGGTCTTGATTGAGGTCCTGATTGAGGCCCTTACTGAGGCCCTGATTGAGGCCCTGATTGAGGCCCTGACTGAGGACTCCTCATCATTAACATCATTGTGATCATCTAATCAATTAAATTAAATTCAGGCTTTATTGCAGACTCAACATCCAGATAAATCAAACCAGTCCCATAGTTCTTTATTGGAGGCCATGTTTGTGCCAAGACAGAAAGCCATGTGCACGTCTATACAACTCTGACCTCTGACCTTTCAACGTTTTCTCACATAAACATTCATTTTTCTTCTGCCAGCCAATACATGGCATCTGTGATAAGGATTCTGTTTTGTAAAATTGTTCACAAGGTACTTCACATTTTTGTGACAAGACATTTCAATCTCAGCCTGTCCGAAGAGCAGTTGACCTGCATCAAAACGCAGCCTCTGAAATTGTCCTCAGCTAATTGTTCCAGAGAACACCACTGCTTTCTGCCTCATCCCTTGTCCAAACGAACTCACTACTCCAGCAACTTTCGTGTGCTTTGGATAGTGGCTCAGAATTCTTTCGATGCCGTAGCAGGTTTGATTCAGACGAGAGAAAAACATTGATGGTGGACCCCTCACCAGCCGTGACTGAGGACAGGGTCCTGAATGTGTGTGTCCCTGAGGTGCGGAGGGGGCAGCTCCTGGGTTTGACCCACGCCTCCCCACTCCCCCGTTGGCTGCCTCACCACCCACCCCCTAAAAAAAAACCATCCCCTAAACCCCCCCACCCCCTGAGTCCAGCTGCCAGACTTGCTCAAGGCTCAGGCCTGTGCTGAACCACCACGGCAAGGCTTAATGTTCCTGGTTCCTCTGCCCTCAGGGCATGCACCCCCTCCCCACCCCTCCCAAAACACACACACACACTTTGGGGAGAGGAGGGACCCATGTCTGGCGCTGTCTGCCCCAGCCTGAACCCTGGTGACGCAGGTCTCTATCGGACTTTTCCCTGCTCCTCTCCTCTCTCCTCATCTCATCTCCTCTCTCCTAATCTCCTCTCCTCTCTCCTCATCTCCTCTCTTCTCTCCTCATCTCATCTCCTCTCTCCTCCTCTCCTCTCTCCTCATCTCATCTCTTCTCTCCTCATCTCCTCTATCCTCATCTCCTCTCTCCTCATCTCATCTCCTCTCTCCTCATCTCTATCCTCATCTCCTCTCCTCTCTCCTCATCTCTTCTCTCCTCATCTCCTCTCTCCTCTCCTCTCTCCTCATCTCTTCTCTCCTCATCTCCTCTCTCCTCTCCTAATCTCTTCTCTCCTCATCTCATCTCCTCTCCTCATCTCATCTCCTCTCTCCTCATCTCTTCTCTCCTCATCTCATCTCCTCTCCTCATCTCATCTCCTCTCTCCTCATCTCTTCTCTCCTCATCTCATCTCATCTCCTCTCCTCATCTCCTCTCCTCTCTCCTCATCTCATCTCTTCTCAAAGTCTGTGGTATGAAAACGACTAGGCGCAGAAGGGTTCGCACAGTGGACTGGATTCACCAACCTTATTTTCTAACGTTGTTGTCCTAACCCTTTGTAAACGGACAGACATGTTGTGGCTGTTCTTAACCCAACCCACCTGTTCAATGACCCGGATGTTCTTATTGACTACTTACGTATGCATTAATGTTCTCAGAACTAAAACCAACAACAACAAAGTAACTCTCATGACAACAACCTGCATAGCCTCAGATACATTTATCACTGCAAAAAAAACACAATGTATTTTATTTGGACTATTTTTCAATATTTTCCGTCTCTCTTAAAAACACTAGTCTGTCCCCAAAGGAGCGCAAGAACATCCGTCCGTTTTAAGCTGTTGTTTTAGTTTGATGAGGGAGGGAGGGAGGGAGGGAGGGAGGGAGGGAGGGAGGGAGGGAGGGAGGGAGGGAGGGAGGGAGGCGGGGAGGGAGACAGAGTCAGGAGGCGGGGTCAGGAGTGACAGGTGTGGGAGCCCCTCCGGACGGCCGCTGGCCAGTGGGGGGGGGGGGGGCGAGACGCTGGATCAAAGCCCGCCGCAAACACACCGGAGAGCACCGGTAGGCATCGCCATCCGGGCACGGGCTGAGAGGGGGGGGGGGCAGTCAGCGGGACACAGATGTAGAGCGGGGGCCTTTCTTGTGTGTGTGTGTGTGTGTGTGTGTGTGTGTGTGTGTGTGTGTGTGTGTGCAGAATCCCAGCACCGGGAGGCCCCTGTGCTCCAGAAGTGCATCAGTGTTTCATGTCAAAAACAGTAAGGGGTACACAGAGGCTGCGGTAACAAAGGCGCCAGCAGACGAGTTCAGACGAGTTTGATGAGAACTCATTTGTTTGGGAACTAATCTGGAGGGATCCTTTTTGAAAAGTGAAAAGAAAGTTGAAGTCTACTCTAAAAGCAGTGGCTAAATAATACAGTAGCTTTCACAGTGAAATGTTAGTCATCAAAAGCTTGCTCAATGCTATACTATTCAGCCAACATCGCTACATCAATTCCTGCTAATTATTTTTGCTTGGTTCCTTTGCATACGGACACTGCATTAGATTGCTGTTTGGCCTAGAACAAATCCAAGAATTCTGACTCAAACTTGTTTAGTCACATGCCTATGTTGGAAGTACAATGTTCAATACAGTAAACATAATTAAATTGTGTTCAGTCCGCAAATATATTTAGAAATGCCATAGGGATGAAGTTAAACATTTCGAGGTAGGGATTAATCATCACAAATCATTGGAACATTGAAATGGATGGAATGTTCTCCAAACATCACATGAGGGCAATCAGCTTCCAACATTCCAATGATCACAGACAAAATCAACCGTGAAGTTGAAATCACTACCTTTTAGGGTTGATGGTGCAGCCAACGAACCGAACGACGCTCCACCATGCTCAAACAAGCCAAACAGCACGCCACCACGCTCCGCCAGCCAGCGGAGACCTGTCGACCTCTGACCTTGGTCGTCATGAAGAACCTTGGACCACCAGCGCTCTCCCCTTCAAGACAGCGGGTCCAGGGAGCCGTTTATATGATACCGGACCCTGGACCTCATCCCAACACCTGAGCACTGGGATGACGGCCTCGGGGGTTCCTGCCTCGGGGGTCACGTCCGTGGTCAGCGACCTCGTTATTGTCACCTTAAGGGGGTGAGCAGACGGCAGCGTCTCATGCACTTTAAGCAAGGATTTCACAGCAGATATTTACCTCATAACACCCCCCCCCCCCCTCCTCCGGCCCTTACGGAGATCGGGGTCTCTTAATTCCCGTCTCTCTCCTCTGTCCTCGTCTCCAGGTGTTCACGCCCGGACCTCGGGAGCGCGGCCGCGCGTCTTCGCCCGTCTCACGTGGCGTCGGGGGAAACTCAGCGCTGACGCGGCGCCTCTCGGGGGGGGGGAGCACGTGTGACGCGTCACCAGGACGCGGGCCAGAGGTGACGCTGGCATCCCGCCTGAGTTTTAATCACTCCCATACACTTGGCCTCCAGGGGTCGAGGGGGGGGGGTGGGGGGGGGGGGGCGGGGAGCTCCCTGTTAGACGACACCGAGGAGGCTGATCGCCAAGGGCGACGCCCTGGCAACGAACGGAAAATGTCCCATTGCCAACTCAAGTGTGTAACTCACTGGAGTGTTTGCCAGGGGTCTGTCCTCAGTAAAACATCTCGGGATGTAGAGCCAGGTCCTGCCTCCATCCCGGTGCCCCTCCTAGTCGAGTGGCGCTTCCCGTTAGCCTTAACGCCGGCTGAGGTTCCGGCACGGCAGCTCAACGTCCAGCTAAATATTGCGGAGATTGGCCTGAGTTTACTGGTGCTGTAAGTGTGCCCGTTTAATCCCCGAGCGCTGGACCGCGGCCCTCATTACTGTCAAAGCCCTTTAAGATGACATCAGTGACCCCCTGGGACTCAGACGATGGCCCCCGATCGGGGCGGCGCGATGGCCAGGAGGGATCTGAGGGGACATTACCCATCATCCTTTGGGACAGTGACGCCCTGGACGGACTCGTGTCTCCCGATACGGGCAGGGCATTAGCGGTTCCCAGAGCGGAGGCACTAAGAGACGGCGTCCCCGGCCGTACTCGAGGAGGGGGACATGTAGTGGACGGTCCGAGGAGCGGTGCGCTCAACTCAACTCACATTTAAAACGGTTGACCAAAGTGCTGTACAGCTCCAGAGCAACAAAACACAGCACAGCAACAGAACACTACAATACATCACACACCACACACAATAAACAATATACAATACAGAACAATACAGGGGCCACCGGGGGTCCAGCTCAACCTGAGTTGAAGGCCTGGGAGAACAGGTGCGTCTTGAAAGAAGAGATAGCAAGCGGATCTGGGCCATATACAGGCCAGATCTGGCCCTTGTGGCTTAGTTCCGGCCCATATATGGCCCAGAATCATTACACATCTGCTTGCTATCTGGGTAAACATCTCTATGGTCTGAGCAGACCTAATGTGCTAAAAATCCCTTATTAGCCTTCTGAATTTCCCTAGTGCAGCCAGGGTGTCTAACTTGAAACACACTGAAGACTGTTCTATAAAAGTGCAGAATAACTAACCCAACTGTTACTTGATCAAACCCAGATAGCAAGCGGATCTGGGCCATATATGGGCCGGAACTAAGCCACAAGGGCCAGATCTGGCCTGTATATGGCCCAGATCCGCTTGCTATATGGGTACAGTGTGCAGTGATGTGTACTGGATCTGAATCAACAATCTAGAGTATCCATATTGCTGTGCCTGACTCCACAGCAAACAGTAATGATTTCTGAGTGGACAAAATTGAGGCACAGTCCCACAAATACACTTACTGTATGATATAGTAGGCTACATGACCAGTTCTTTAGGACGAATATGAAAAATATGTTATTTTAAAAATAAGAAAGACATTTGGCTGGATAATTCCTTCGCCGAGCATGTGCATGTGATGACTATTCTCAAAGCACACACAAAAACGAAAAGCCCATCATTTCTGATGAACTAAACAGTGCTTGTTAAAACCTACTAGATTAAAATGCATGATTCATTGCAGTCGAGTGGTATGGATGATCCGGGTCCACGAAGTCCAGAGGTAGAACCGGGTAGAACCGGGTAGAACCTACCCCTGGGCTTGGCCAGCTCCACCCCTGGACGTGATGTGACGACGCACTGAAACATAACGGCTCATCGACCTCAGTCAACTCACACTCTTCCAAAAGTTTTTTTTTTTTTTTTTTAACTTTGTTTATTGGATTTTCAGCATAACCAACAATTACAAAGGAATTGTACTTGAAAATTATCCAATACTCTTCCAAAAGTTAAGCATCGCTCGCCTCGAAACCTCAACGTCATTGCCCCATTTCCGCTTGCTATCCCTGTTCTCTGTTCAGAGAACCTGAGTGGGAGAAGGCGGAGGGAGAACCAACTTGATGGGGCCTTGTCGGTCGGGTCGGCGGAGGCGTGCCGGGGCGCTGCTCGGTACTGAAAATGGCAGCTGTCAAGAGATGTGACGCTGAGGAGGAGCTCGCTCGCTCCGTCTGAGGACTTTGTCACATGCGCTAGATACTCCAGGTCGTCAGGCTAAATGCAGGGTGGCAAGCTTGTCAAGTTGAGTGAGTAGGTATGTTGGCGTGTGAAATCATGTGTGACTGCTTAGGTAAAACCATTAAAGCTGGGATTTCTTCATCAATTCAGGCCATAGGCTTTTGAGCCCCAGACCTTGGATCTAGTGATAGATCACAGGCTAGTTGCTGGGCATGCCACATCACAGTAAAGCGCGTCAGGTATTGTCTGGGCCACTTAAATAATCATCACAAGTGATGTGTGCAGTTTAAAATGTGCTGGCTAGTGAGCAAAAACTATTGTAGAAAGGTGCAAAATTCCCTTGTAAAACAACGTTGAACACCTGTAATGAAATAACATACAATTGATCAAACTGCATTGAAACACTCAGTGAAGCATCCATGTCCTTTTAAACAATGCATTTCTAAAGAGCACTTAAGATGTGACTTCTATATGTACGCTGGAAATGTTCAAACCCAAAATGAGAAAAAATAAATAAAATAAAGCTTCATTTTGACAAACATCTGCCACATCAGCTGCGTTCAAAGAAGGGTCACCCGTGATCAGAAGTGCCATCGGGAGTCTTATTCACAGTTGCGCGCATGCATTCTTTACATCTTTTCACATTAATGTTGCATGCGCCCATCCATACAGCATACGTCAATACCGGGACTGACAGAACGCCAAAGCTAACCCAACACCTGTCCCTTGGGTAACCTCGTTAGGCTGAGCCCCTGAGCCCCCCCTCCACCCTCCCCCCCCCTCCACCCTCCCCTCCACCCTCCCCCCCCTCCACCCTCCCCTCCTTACATGAGAATCAGCCTCGTTCCAGTACGTTTCAAGTGCTGGGAAGTCTAACCATGACAGGATGATAACAACATCACCACCATCAACGCTAAACATCGCAATTGTTCCCCGCTCTCTGGAAGGGCCCCGGGCGGCCTGTGCCGGGATGGGGTGAATCGACAGAGGAGAGGATTGTGGGTAGTGGCAGTTGCCTCTGGATTATTTGTTGCGCGTGGACTCCCTTCTTTGAGAGTGTGTTTCCCCTGAAGGGATGGCGCTGCAGACCAATCAGCAAACTGTAAAAGAGAAGCCTCTCACCAATCAGCCGGCAGCAACGTTCGACGCTCGGAAGGATGAAATCTGAAGCAACAGTATTTGAAATGAGTTACACTTTGATAGAACTTCAGCTGCCGAGTCATAATGGCTGAGCTGGTGTTGTTGTTATTGTTGTCCTTTCCCTAAGATTCTCCCCATCTCCCTCCTGAATGTGTGTGTGTGTTTGTTTGTGTGTTTGTTTGTGTTTGTGTGTGTGTGTGTGTGCATGCGTACACGTGTTATGGGGCTTGGTGAATGGTGAATTGTGTGTGAGTGCTCAGGTGAGTATTTGCAGTCTGCAGTGATATACAGTAACTTGAT
>NC_140239.1:1943785-1961285 GCF_949987555.1 Borostomias antarcticus | reverse complement strand
TTCAACTTTCACTGGCCCCCTGTCCGCTCACGCATCGGCTTTAAAGTCTTAACCCACACCTACCAAGCCATCCATGCCACTGGCCCATCTGACCCCTCCGAGCCATCCATGCCACTGGTCCATCTTACCCCTCCGACCTCATCACCCTATTGTTGTTTTAAAGTTGCCTGTATACAATTTATAATAGGCCTACCATGTATGATTTTCGTATTCTTTATTTTTCATTCTGAATGAGTTATTCAAGCGAAAAGCCACAGCTGCTGATCCTACATGTCATAGCCTACTGGCCCACTCTGATAAACGGTCTCTGTGTCTCTCTCATTTCATTTCAAACCTTTATTTATCCTCGTGAAGCACTGAGGTTTCCCTCATTTACAGTGATGACGAGTTCACACAGAGACATAAATCTCTCAAACAAAAGGGATGAACATCTGCGCTGCCTTCCTGCTCTCTCTACCGCCAGGCGTTTCCATTTCCTTTAAGATATTTAGGATTATAAATTATGTCTGAAAAATCCAGTTGGATTTCATTTGGAAATCCTAAAGGCCATATGTTCATTGAACAATATTGTGTGGCTATAGCAATTTTGAGTGATATTATGAGAGAGTGGTTGTAGCTTTAAATTCATCCTTGTTTTCTATCTATCTTTATCAGCCCTATGGAAGGTGTGTCATATTTTGTGGCAGGATATGGTTTTGTGATTCTGACACCTGCTTGAACTGTTTGCGCTATTGCCTGGTGGTAGCCTACTTTGTCACTCACTCCTCCACCCTAAAACTGATTTTTGGGGCATTCACTTTAAAAGAATACCCAGCAACAGAGACCATGTCGTTTTAAATCAAATACCGAGCAATCTGTGACTAAAATAAATGATGAGAGTCTAACAGCTCGACAAGATACCGCCGCTGTGACCGTTGACCTCACCGCACCCATACCGCACCCATACCGCACCCATACCGCACCCACATCACATCCAGCCTCCACCACATCTGGGCCAGACTCACGCATGCGCGGCGCGCTCCTCTCCAAGTAAACTTTGGTGGAAGTGTGTGTGTGCTTTGCTTCTGGCGTGGGGGACTATTTCATGACCTCACCTTCTTCTGAGAACTGCTGTCGGCTAGTTCAGGGGGTGTATTAGTGAATCGGGAGCATGAAGAAACGCTCGTTGACGTCAGCTGTGTGATTTCCTGTCTCACAAAGAGGAACTTTTGTTGTGTTCAAACTTTGACATGCTTTCCACCAGTAGTGCGCGGTGTCTCTCTACCAGCAGATACCATCTCACACACTAGGCGAATGTTTTGGTTTGTTTTGTTTTTCTTTTACAAATCGGACTGTTATAACATCCGCGAAAGGTTTACTTCGTTGTATTGACACAATATGTTAGAGAAGTTGTCCATCTCGACAATGTTTCCCCTGAAGAGCCAGTGGACCTGTGGAGTCGCTGTGGTCCTCCTGACCGCTCTGCTCGCATCGTCCGGCCGGGCAGAGGAAGCCTCCTGTCACGGAGCGTATGACCTGTACTTTGTTCTGGACAGGTACGTCTCCCAAAATAGGCTACATAGTTTCTTACTGGTCGATTCTTGAATGGATACAGTCACACTGATGCTAACGGGACTCTTTTATTGTTAAAGAAGTATAATGTGGCCTTAGGCAAGGCAAGGCAAGTTTATTTATATAGCACATTTCAGCCATAAGGCAATTCAAGGTGCTTTACATGAGACATTAAAAGCATTAAAACAAAAAGCAAGACATTATAGACATTTAAAACAAAAGGCAGGACAAATTAAAAGCATTAAAACAAAAAGCATGTCATTATAGACAGCCCTTAGTCCGGGCTAGTCTGGCTGGTACATCAGGCCTATAACTCAGTTCATTAGACTTGTATTTGAGAACATCACAGAGCAGAAACATTTCACTATGACTGAACACTGTTGCATCAAATAGAGATCTGGATCTGAATCATCACTGAGATGGTGACGAGGTTGTTAAGTTCAGCTCAGGGCAGAGATGGATAATGTCTGTACGCCTCTGAATTCATGTATGCCATATTAAATAGCCTTCATTTTAATTTTTTAACCTTTATTAATCTGCTGTAGCCTATGCACAGACCTCCACGTTAGTGATTCTGAAGATCACCTGACAAACAAACAAAGCATAATATAATCTAACATCCTATGACATTGATTAGCCTACCTTCCCCTGATGGAGATTGATTACTTCCCCCTAATGGATATTTATTTCAAGTTCTCCAGAAACCTTCGGCTGCATTTAGATTGTGTTGCATGCAATGTTTTAACAGGAAGCCAGCAAAAGTTCTAAAGCATTTCTCTCCCCCAACTTGGAAAGATGCACATTTTCTGAGGCTGTCGAGTTTCTGCACTTCCTGCCCCAGATTCAAGCCTCCTCCCCTACGTGAATTGTAAAATGACAGGATGATGACAGCGATACTGTTGGCACAACGACAAGTAGGTCTTTGTACAGTGGTAAACCACGTGGCCCTATCCAGGCTATTCGGCTTTGCCAACGGCCAATCAAACCATCCGTTGTTACAGGCCCCTCATTTGAAAGTTGACTCATAATGATTGTTTTATCACCTTCGACCTGGATGTTTCTGATATAATATTGACCACATGCAGAGGGGCCACAAGTATTGATACCTTATTGATAAGTATTTGATATGTATCAATACTCAGTACTCCATCAAGTCGAATAGCCAAAACCCACTATAATAACCACAACCCAGATAATAACCAACTATGCCTGTTCAGGCAGACTAATTACAATATTGTGGAAGTACAGAGGACCTTGTTCCAACCTTGCGAGGCCCAGTCTCCTCCAGTCCTGGTCGGAGACATCGACCTTGTCTGTGGCCGTGGGGGAGGGGAGGAGCCGTGTGAAAGATGGGACTCCTAATGGTCTTAACTCTCCTGTTTTATGTCCTCTGCACATACATTGAATTGTAATTATTGGTTTAATTACCTCTCTGTCGTTTCATCAAGGGCAAACTTTACACACAGTGTTCATATTGGTCACTTTGACTTATAGAGAGGTGAGGCCGGCCAAGCGATCTGACTCTCCCAACATCCTTTGTCCTTCCCTGATAGTAATAGTGAAATGCGTAGTCGGTATTTTGATCATTAAAGTTGTTTATTTGTTTATTTTGAAGTGAATCTGACTTAGATTTGTGTACGTTGATTTTTGATCTGACAAGAATGGGTTATATGTCTGCATGTGGTCAGGCTAAGTACCATAACACAGCCCCCCGAGCACAGGTCACTCTTTTGACAGGCAGAGGTCATATTGTGTGTCTAGTTCAGGAGTTCTGTGACTCATACTGAGGCTCAAAGCAAGTGTGCTTGTCTTTCATCACAGTGCAGAGCGTTGGTCTGAATGACCTGCTGACTTCCACAATGCTCAATTAACAGCATGCTTAAAGGCACGCTCAATGAGATCACTTTTTTATAGTTCAATATTCACTTTTACTTGCTATTAGTTTATGAATTGGCCTTAGCAAGACCCCAAAAATCGTTTTCATGACATGAGAGTGCATGAGACCCTGTGAGTTTATTATTTTAGAGTTTCGGTGTACTGGCTAGTACACTGGCGGGAAATCTTGTGGTGGAAGCGGAAGTGACGCGTTTTGCGTGTCACAATATCAGGAAGTAGGGCTGGGTATCGATTCGAATTTCAAGAATCGATTTGATTCCGATTCACAAGGTTCAGAATCAATTTTTTGTTTTTAGCTGTAACCTTAATTACATGACTGCCAAGTTATGCAACACATCAACAGGCCTAAACGGCTGGGTATCGATACTGTTTTCCAAAAATGAATGAATGAATGAATCATTGAATGAATGAATGAACTATTCATTCCTTCATTTATTCATTCATTCATTCATTAAATAAAAGATCGATTTTGGGATTCATGAATCGATTCTGAATCATTTGATTAAGAATCGATTCAGAATCGATTAATCGTTTTTTTTTAACCCAGCCCTCTCAGGAAGACAACAAATACTTTTCCCCGCAAATTTATCTACCTGCACATAAAAGAAAGAAGACCGGTATTTACCTGCATTGAAGCCATCCTTCCAGAAAGTCCATTGAAGTAGCTACAATCTTCCAATCCAGTCTGCTCCACGCACGTTTGTTATCATATTTTTTCCCATCATTACAGCGAGTGAGTGGGGAATTGTGGGAAGTGTGGTTCTTAAAACACAGTGCTGATTTTATCATGACCAAAGTAGCTTTAAGAGTTAACCATACGCTGTGATAGATTGGAGACAGGCTGTACATGTGAGCTTAGTCACAGACCCTAGTCAGCATCATGACTTGTCTCTCTGTTTCAGGTCTGGAAGCGTGTTCAATGATTGGGGGGAGATTTATGCCTTTGTGAAGAATCTCACCGAACGATTTGTGAGGTGAGTATGTTGCTATTAATATCACTTACAAAAAAATATGTGGTCCTACAACGTTGCTTAACGTACTGGGCCCCTGTACAGTATCTTTGGGCCCCTGTACAGTATCTTTGGGCCCCTGTACAGTATCTTTGGGGGAGAGTGATCAATGCATCTACTCTACAAGCCAATAGATATTCCATCCCCATTTTACAAAGTATTGTAGCGAACGCCGATGTGTCCACCCGATGCTAGATGCCTCAGATCAAGAAAAAAACAACCAAATTCTGAGTGAATTTTGAGCAACACTTGACTCAATGGTCGGTGCCAGTACAGACGGTTAGCGACCCAGCCAGGATGAAGCGGTTTGTTGAAGAAAATAGCAAAGGCACCAGGAGGGAGTGGGTGGCAGAGAAGGATCAGTCTTCTGTGCTGTGAGAACGGCCATTTGTACCGGCGGGGGAGGTGGGTCCAGAGCCACACACCCCCCCCCCCCCTCTCTCCGTAGAGTGTCTGGGAGGCAGAGCGTCGACAGTACGGCAGGGGAACACAAGAAGGCGATGACAATCTGCTACCACACGGCCGTTGTGTTTACCACCAGCGCTTCTGCTCCTCCATGTGGAGCTCCATGCTGGACGAGACTTCCCTGGCGTCGCCGGCTCGTTGTGGTGGATTAAAAGCAAATCTTAATTTCTCCCAACCAAGAATTTAACCAATATTGCATTAAGTGATGTGCAAGTCATAACCCAAGATGTCAAGAAACATCCAGTAACTTTACTGTGCAGTATATTGTATAACGGAAACCATGTGTACAACATGTTCAACAGATTCTATTCACTTAACTCTCATTCCATTTTAACAGAATAGTTTCTCGTCCAAGTTCTCTTTTATGAATTAATGCCCTCGAAAGAAGTTGTAAGTCAGACTCTGAAAAGTGGATTCTGTAGAAAAGACGTGATCCACACGGATGTTCTCGCACGCCAAGTCCGACCGTGTGGCGAAGAGACTTCTCTGTCACTGCGGGGGCGGACGGTGACGAGGCCATGTTTCATGTGGGTGATAAACAGCAGCACCTCTCCTTATGCTGCGGGGGCCGCGCTTCACCGAGGGCCACGCTAGGAAACTTCTCTCTTATTAGTCGGATAAATCATTTGCTTGATTTTTTAAGTTGAATAAGTTCGTAGAAGGGCCATGTTCTCAACTAATCAATTAGCAAGTGGAGTTGCTGTGTGAATCGTTCTGAGCTGAATATCAAAGTGCAGAAATGTGCTAAAATATAAGTGAAGATTATTTTTGCAGAGATAAAAGGTTATTTACTTTTTTGGTAATTTCTCTACCAATATTCTTGCAAGAACATTTCACACAGTTCATAAAGGCGGCTTCAGTTTGCTAGACATTTTTAACTTCTGTATCTGAATGCTTGTTCCCACATACAGATATGTTTGCGAAATACTGCCAGCATTCGAGAGTTCGTAATGTCCGGTGACAAAAACCTAATGTCCACATTCTGTCAGTCTGGGAACTAACACATTTGAGTGTCCCCTTGCTTATTCACACGCTCCAAAAGTGACAGCTACAAAAATATATTGTGCAGTGCAACAGGGTGTGTGTGTGTGTGTGTTTTGTGTGTGTGTGTCTGCTTGCGCGTGAATCATCCCCATGACAATCTGTTTCCTGCCTACAGTATGTACTGTATGACTTATTCACGACCCCTCTTCTAAAAAAAAAAAAAAAAAAAAAAAGCAAACATTTTCTTCCCCTGAGTCTCATTCTATTACAAGGTGTCATTAATACAATTTTGTGAATATCTGTTTATGGTTGTTGTTTTGTTTTTTTACGGTTATATAAGAATCATTGATCAGATCACACATTTTTATAGAGCCAATTTAAATCATCCAGAGCACATGGTGTGTTGGCCCCTCTTCTGTGGGTAGCGTTAGTGTATAGGCTCTTTGCACAAGCTCCACTACTTCCTGAAATTCTACAGGCATCCTTATTTCCTGTCCTATACTATTGGATGGAAGTGATTAATCAGATGTGCGGCACACCTGATCACACCTGATTAATCACTTCCATCAATAGTATAGGACAGGAAATATACCTGTAGAATTTCAGGAAGTAGTGGAGCTTGTGCAAAGAGCCTATTGTTTGTGCCAGAGGATCTGAGGGCCCCACAGACTGTACTTTTAAAAGTAAACTGAAGACGTATCTTTTTATCCTTGCATTCCCGTAAACCCTGTCCCCTTCATATTGTATTCATTATTCTTTTCTATATTGTAGTATTGTTGTATTATTGTGTTCATTTTTATGTTGTACCTTGTTTGTTTATTTATTTTTTCTCTATTGTCAAAGCACTTTGAATTGCTTTTGTGTACGAAAGGTGCTATATAAATAAAAGTTGATTTGAAAGTTGATTGTCTTGTTGTCTGTGTGAGCTACTTTAGGCACACATGCATTTCCTCTCCCTGCTTCTAACTCAATGTTTCTGTTTCCTGTTTCCTGTTTCCTAGCCCCAGTATGAGAGTGTCCTTCATCGTGTTCTCGGCCCAGGCGGAGGTCCTGTTACCTCTCACCGGGGACAGGTAGGCTACCCACAAAGCCTCGGATTGAGCTTCGCTAAATAGCTAAAATGCTAAAATGCTATAATGCTATAGCAGAGTTCTCACAAACCCCCTGAAACATGTCAGTGAATGTCTCTTCATTTCTCCCTGTTTTTCAAGCGGTAAAATAGCGGAGGGGCTCGAGAGGCTCCGGGCCGTGCGTCCGGCAGGTGACACCTTCATGCACGAGGGGATTAGAAAGGTACGGCGCTCCGCCCCCTCCAGCTCCCACTGGTTTCGATTAGAAGAATTGATTTGTCTCCCAAGGGAGACATTTGTCTCGGGCATACAAGGGTCGTGGCGTAACAGCGACATATACACATAAATAGAACAAAACATTCACAATACATTCACAGCAACACATGTACAGTGCCTAACCCCCCCCCTCGTACAGTATCACACAGAACTCACTATGTATATTGTATACACATACAAAATAAAGTGTCTCATAGATCTATCCTTAATTTAGCTTAATTGAAAGAGGTACAAAGGAGAATGTACTGATTCACACTCCATCCTGGTCAAACCTGGAACACCATGTAGCACCTTCACTGTAGCCTCTGAAGACTTTTCTTTTATTAAATCAAATAATTATTCATTCATACACTGCACTGTAACTTTTATTCCTGTGTTTTATTTTCCCTGCATTTTCTTTTAAATGTTTTTTTTTTTGGCATTTCGTTTTATATGACCTTTTATGAGTTGCACTTTGCGCAACACAATGCGCTTTACAGAGAACAAGGGAGGTGGGCATACGACCCACTCTCTACATATTCCAGAGGGTGTAATAGATGATGTAATAGATGATGTAATAGATGATGTAATAGATGATGTAATAGATGATGTAATAGATGATGTTATAGATGATGTAATAGATGATGTAATAGATGATGTTATAGATGATGTAATAGATGATGTAATAGATGATGTAATAGATGATGACATAGATGATGTAATAGATGATGTATATGCTTGGCTAATGACTCTATTCCCGTCCGTCTCTTATGTATGAACCGATTCTGATTCTGAACAAAGGCAACGGAGCAAATCAAAGCCCAAACCACCAAGTCGTCCAGCATCCTCCTGGCGCTGACCGATGGGAAGCTGGAGATCTACATTCACAAACTCACCGTAGACGAGGTGAGCTTCCAATCCCAGAATCCTCCTACGGTTTGATTGATGAGCTGAAATGCTAAATGTGTAGCGGAGGAAGAGAACGGTACCTCGTGGTTTCTCTAGTAACCGTTTCTCTGTGTACCTCGTGGTTTCTCTAGTAACCGTTTCTCTGTGTACCTCGTGGTTTCTCTAGTAACCGTTTCTCTGTGTACCTCGTGGTTTCTCTAGTAACCGTTTCTCTGTGTTTTGCAGGCTGATAAAGCACGTCACTACGGCGCCAGAGTTTACTGTGTTGGTGTGAAAGACTTTGACGAGGCGCAGGTAAGAACCCACAGAGGTGCGCAGGGCTATAGGTGATCTATAGGTGATCTATAGGTGATCTATAGGTGATATCGGCTGTATGTCGCGTGTGATTGAGCGGAGAGTTGACCAATTATCCAGTAACACTACTGTCTGCCTTCTCTTCATGTCCAGGTCATGTACCAAATGAAAAATGACATACTCCCGCACACACTTTTTCTCAGTTTTTAATCTGCCTTTTTATTTTTATTTTATTTATTTATTTATTTATTTTTTAGTAAATCCCCTTAAAAGTTTCAAATGATAAATGACATACTCCCGCACACACTTTCTCTCTGCTTTTAACCTGCATGTACACCTTCAGAACATGGAAGGTCACCATGTCCAGTTGGATTTAAAGGGAACAGCAGTTAGAAAACAGATAAGTCACTGCTGATGTGTTTGTGTGGGCTTTTCTTATCCACAGCTCGCCAAAGTCGCTGACACCAAAGATCAAGTGTTCCCTGTCAAAGGCGGCTTCCATGCACTCAAAGGCATTGTGAACTCAGTAAGTTTGTCAAAGACGCACTCTCATTCATCCATTTAAGTGCACCTTAATATTTTCAGTTGACCAACTGTAAGTAAAACTTTCATTAGAAAAAGACCAGATGACCACTGCTTAACTTCTGCATCATGAGTCTGCTACGAACTACCGTAGCAACGAGGGAAAGTGTCGTCTGCCAAGTTCAATTCAGTCTGCTTCAGTCTCAGGGTTTGTGGGTGGGGTAGGAAAAGGTAAATGGACTGCACTTATATAGCGCTTTACCACCTTAGCGGCACTCAAAGCGCTTTACAATGGCCTCTCATTCACCCATTCACACACACATTCACACACCAATGGCGGCAGCTGCCATGCAAGGTGCTAACCTGCTCATTGGGAGCAATTTAGGGTTAGGTGTCTTGCTCAAGGACACTTCGACATGTGGACAGTCGAAGCTGGGATTCGAACCGCTGACCCTTCGATCACTGAACGACCCGCTCTACCAACTGAGCTACAGCCGCCCCAGTAGCTGGGCGACAGCCTCCGAAGCCTATAAATACTGAAGCCATGGGAGCCCAGGAAGACGACCAGCTCACCAAGACCAGACCACTGGTCAGTAATTAGACAGAGAAATAGAGAAGAAGAGCAGATCCTCCAGCCCCCCCCTCACCCCCCCCCCCCCACACACACACGCCTTTAACGATTCCATATCAAACTATCAGATTTAATAAACCCACTGTAAATGTTCCCTCAACTTCAGATTGAAGTTTTTCCCAACGTCAAATGAAAGGTCCAAGCGTGGTATATAGCGGTTAATATGGTCCTTTTTACCGATTGTGTACGGGGATTTGCATACTTTGTCCTTTGTTGATTTATTGGATGATAGAAGATAGTGCAGCGGTGTGACAGTGGGCTCACATAGGCCTCTTTATATGATAATGTACACGCGGGGTTTTTAATAGAACCCAGGAATGTAATAGTCTTGCATAATTTTCCCATAAAGGCTGACATGGGTTCTTTCTCCCGCGCTCCGTAACGCCGACGCTCCGCCCCCCCCCCTCCCCCTCGCTGGCGCCGGGCCCAGATCAAACGCCGGACGTTTCTCAGGTGTTGGACCTAATCTGTTTTCCGACTTCGCCGCGGTGATAACGGCCCGACCGGATGTGTTTATTGACGGGCGGACGACGGCGACTCGTCACATTTCTTCTTCTTCTTCTTGTTTTTTGTGTGTGTGTGCAGATATTAAAGCAATCGTGCACGGAGATCCTGACCGTGGAGCCCTCCAGCGTGTGCGTGAACGGTGAGTGTGTGTGTGTTTGTGTGTGTGTGTGTGTTTAGGTTTGTGTTGCGTTATCAGTAGTCCCACCCATCCAGTGTATTTATGTCAGCGTTAAGCGGCCCTCACTATCTCCTCCATCATGTTTGTTTACACGGCGCAGAGTCCTTCGACATCGTCCTCCGAGGAAACGGCTTCACCCTGGGACGGTCCAACGAAGGGGTCGTCTGCACCTTCATAGTCAACCAGCAGACCATCAGTAAGTCCTTTACCTTCCTGCCCAGCTGCAGTGTTCTGACCCCGGAACAGGAGAGTTTCCTGGCTAGATTTTCCTGTTCGTGGTCGACTTTTTCCTGGTCGGGGCAGGTCTTGAAAAGCTCTAGAGCCTTGGCAATGGGCATCTCAGATATCACCCTCTACATTGTTTTTATATAAAGATATAATTCAGCCAAATGTCTGTATTAAATCCTATCAACTGTATGTACTTGTATGACTTATTCCGGGCTCAGATTACAGGATTTTTGGGCCGATTTATCCCCGATTCACCCCTCCCGACAATCGGAGGAGAAATCTGGTCTGGAACGTTGGTCGGGGCCGATGATCGGTCCAGATGATCTTGTAATGTGAGGGGTTTACAAAGCCAATCTTACCTCCCGATCGGCTCGCAGACCCATCGGGGCGGCCCCGATAATATCAAACATGTTTGATATTTAAGATTATTACGTCCCGACTTTACAAGTGAGACGGCGAGACCAGTGGTTCGTTGCTCCCTCGGGCACGATAAGATCCTGTAGTGTGTGATGAGCCGTTATTTTCAAATCTTGCTGTGTGTGCTTGTTTGAGATGCGCAAGAAGAATATCTGTTAAGATTCTCCTTATGTACGTGATGTAACCCGATTTCGAAATTGGTTAGGATTTTAAATATCCTGTAGTGTGAGCCCGGCATTAGTAGTGATCAAAAAAACAAGGCAATGACACAATCTGGCAGAGGAAGTGATGAAACCACTGTACTCCCAACCCTGGCGGTATGCCATGCAATATCACACTGGTTTTACCCCCTATCTTCTCTCTGCCATCTCAACTCTGCAGATGTAAACAAGATGCCAGGATGTGATCACAGCAGGACTGTGGGTCACTCGCCATCTTATTTTGATTCCCTAGTCTGTTCCGTCGAGAAATAGAATCTTTTCAGGAAGGAAGCTGGATGTGGCTCGTCTTTTCAAGCGTTCATTCAGCTGTAGGAAGCCATTTGGTTGAAGCCGACGGCTGCCAATCTTCACTCTGAAGTTAGCTCCTTCGACTAAAATAGTTGACCGTTTTTTTGGCGTGTGTGTGTTTTTTTTTTAAAGGGAATCAGGAAAGTGGCCATTAGCAGATGTCTTCCTGCTGGTCATTTTTAGCCGCGTCCTTTATGAAGTCTCCCACTTGGGGACCATTCCCACATGGCCTTTTTTATTGTGTGCATGTGTTCTCCAAAGACCTTTTTTAACAGGAGGCCACCGTATAATTATGGACATTATGATCACAAGCATGAAACATACGCCACGTATGGGGAGCAGATGCTTCCGTTGTCCCCGGCGTCAGACTAACAAAGAAAAAGTCTTGGATCCACGCGACCTCAGAGAGCGGATGAGGATTCCGTCTGGACCTGCGGTCGCCTGGTACTGTCATGTGTGAGGCATACTGCGCACGCACAAACACGTGTGTAGTTATGTACACACACACACACACACACACACACGTTGGAATCCCGCGCGCTAGGACTCTGCCACGCCCCCCTATCCACCCTATGATAAACGGTGGCCTGTTCTGCATCTGGAAACATGTTAATTCAAATCAAATCAAAATGTATTTATAAAACACGTTTAAAACGACAGCAGTCGACCAAAGTGCTCTACAAAGGTGGTTCCTGGGTAAAAACATTTCTCAACAAAACAAGGAAATTACAGCAAAACAATACAGACATTGAACATGAACAAGGCTTGAGCACAGACTGGTTAAACGCCAGGGAGAAAAGGAGGTTTTTAGGGAGGATTTTAAAAACTGGTCTCTAATTCCATCTCCTCCTCCAGGCCAGCGGGGGGCAGCGTGGGCAGAGAGCTCACTCTTGTTGCGTCTTGTTCTTTTGCAGGTAGCAAGCCGAGCGCCGTGCGCAACGACTACCTGCTGTGCCCCGCCCCGGTGCTCTACGACGTCGGCCAGTAAGTACTCGCGGAAGAACCGCATACTTACATACTAGATAGTACGCCAGAAAAGGATGCATAGTATGCCAAATGCAGTATGGCAAAAATACCAGGATGTCCTGCTACATCCGGTGGTATTTTGCAGTATTCACGCCAGTAGACTTTCCTGGCTATTCTGGACTGTGACAGGTGTGGGCAAATTTCAAGGCGCAATGTTTTGACAAAGTGGTTTGACCCAATTGGATGCATACTGCGTGCAAAGTACGTACTTTCTAGGGGCAGCTGTATTACGTACCTGTAGTAAAAAGTAGAAGTATGCGATTCAGAATGCAGCCAGGGTCATGGTAAGTTCCCACACAGGAAGTGGTGATGTGGTACACGTTCCCACACAGGAAGTGGTGATGTGGTACACGTTCCCACTCAGGAAGTGGTGATGCGGTACACGCGCCGTTGTGATGCTGTTGGTCTTGGGTTGTAGTTGGCGTTCACTCACTTATACTCACCAATAAGACATGCATGCGTGTAGCATGTCCTTTTAACATGCGTATACATGCCTAATGCATATTTCATGCCATTATGAATTATTGATGTGCAGGACGATGCATATTTATATTTGGCCGATCATCCAGTTTTCTAAGTGTTGCGTTGGATCATGTGGGTCAACTGAGGTGGTTTAAAAGTTCTGAAAAGGACGCAGTACTGTAGCTGGTTATTACAGTACATTGGTACCGAGCAGTCCAAATGGAGGCCATGTTTAGTGTACTGGACATGTACAGTATGCATGTGTCAAAGTCATTGCTGCTCCTTGGTATTTTTCCATTGGGAGGGCTGCTCCTCCAACATCAGTGATTTTAATCCCAAAGCACAACAGATTGATCGCTAAAACCTCCTCTCCGACGACAGTCCAATCTGAAAGAGTCGGATTACGCTCGGGAGAAGGTCCTGGAGGTCCGACAGGTAGCCAGCCGCTCACTGGGATTAAGGTAGACGACGAGGTTTAGAGCGAGTTGATCTAATCCCAATCCTGCATCAACACTACCTCAGATAATCCCTTCATCTTTAATCCAAACCGCTGGCGATAACATGTTTTGCACCTCTGTACTTCGCTATTCAAGTTGAAAATAGATTGACAGCGTCACAGGCCGACTTCAAACGTGTGATTGGAGAATGCGCATAAAACACCATCTGGATACAGTTCATCCCCAGTCTCTTCTCTGCTGGCACCTGAAACCATATATAAAACCATATATAATATATATAGATCCATATATAACCAAAACCACCGAGCCCCCAGTAACCACGACCAGAGGCCTTGGACAAGAACGTGAACTGATACGCGGCCTCCATTTTGAAAAGCCTGGCTTAATGACGTCCTGGCTCTCGACGGCCATCTTGACCCGTTGAGTAGTTCTGCGGTACAGAGGAGCGGCGAGTCAAGGCATCTGGCGAAGGGGGGAGGGGCTTCAGACGGGATGTGTGACAGATGCGCCCGTTCCCTTTTCCACGCTTCCCCCCCCCCCCCCGTTTAAATAATTCACCACGCGCCGACAATCCCCGCGCCCCCCGGACCACCTGCACATCACGCCGGGGCCCGGAAAGTTCCGTCTCCGTCCATCTGTCGGCTTTCGCTCCGCCACCGACGCCGGGGGAGGGAGCGGGGGCAGGGGGGGGGGTGGGTGCGCTCCGTTTCCTGGCGCCAGCGTGGGCGAACAGCAACCGACCCAGTGGGAGGGGGAAGTGTTCTGGAAGCATCGTAGGGGAAGGTCTGGTCCGGTCTGGTCCAGGAAGGTCCGGTCTGGTCCGGTCCAGGAAGGTCTGGTCTGGTCCGGTCCAGGAAGGTCCGGTCTTGTCTGGTCCAGGAAGGTCCGGTCTGGTCCAGGAAGGTCCAGTCTGGTCCGGTCCAGGAAGGTCCGGTCTGGTCCAGGAAGGTCCAGTCTGGTCCGGTCCAGGAAGGTCTGGTCTGGTCCAGGAAGGTCCAGTCTGGTCTGGTCCAGGAAGGTCTGGTCTGGTCCAGGAAGGTCCAGTCTGGTCCGGTCCAGGAAGGTCTGGTCTCGATGTTCTGTGTCTTCAGACGGGAGAAGCGTTTGTGAGCACATCCCAGACATCGCTACGGAAACGCTGAGACCACGGGAGCCCGGGCCTCAGCAGGACGGTCGGCGCCCGCCTGGGTCTGGGGGGTCTGGGTCTGGGTCTGAGGGGTCTGGGGGGCCTGGTTCTGGGAGGTCTGGATCTGGGAGGTCTGGGTCTGGGTCTGGGGGGTCTGGTTCTGGGTCTGGGGGGTCTGGTTCTGGGTCTGGGGGGTCTGGTTCTGGGGGGACCTGGTCTGGTTCTGGGGGGTCTGGTTCTGGGTCTGGAGGGTCTGGTTCTGGGGGGACCTGGTCTGGTTCTGGGGGGTCTGGGTCTGGGTCTGGGGGGTCTGGTTCTGGGGGGGGCGGGTGGTGCAGGAATGCCCCCGCCCATCGTCCCAGTGATGCGGCTCCTGGAACGCGGGCATCATCTGCATGTAGCGACAGCTGCGTCGTCAGGCTCTGTTGCCCCCCCCCCCCCCACCCCTCCATCTTACCCCCCCATTAGGGAACCCCCCCGCCCCCAGAGTGGTGCCGATGGCGAGGTTAAGTGGCTGTGCTCTGGCGCCGGCATGTCCTCACCTGGTGTTTTCACAACCGCGGACGGAGGCCTAATGATGGCCGAGGGGCCGGGCCGACGCCCAGGTACCGCCAGGGCTCATCAATAATCAAGCGGCCAATCCCGTAGCTCCGCCGCCTTCGCCGTGGCGCCATCTGCTCCGGCGAGAGAGAGAGAGGAGCGCTCTCGGACCTGGCGGGTCGTCCTGGGTTGGTCCGTATGGATGTTCGTCTCTTTGAGCCAACGTGTAAACGGCCCAGTTTAAGTTCTTTAACCCGTCGTCCTGACGCTCGAAAACAGGATGTGCAAGAGACTATCTATCTATCTATCTTTCTATCTATCTATCTATCTATATATATATATATCTATCTACAGTATCTATCTATCTATCTATCTATCTATCTATCTATCTATCTATCTATCTATCTATCTATCTATCTATCTATCTATCTATCTATCTATCTATCTCTCTATCTACTGTGGCTATCTTGGCTCTTTTTTCGCTTCTTTGCTGCCACGTTCGCCGTCATGTTAGATTTGGGCTGTATCCATTTCTGTGAATTGGAGGCCGCTGACCATGTATAGGCATTCATGGGCGTTAAGAGGGTGGGACAAAACGCGCGCTCAGGTGCGCCAAGTTTAGCGTTGATTGAGATTTATAATGGGGACCGGCGTGGGACATGCGTGCGCACTTCCTTAATCAGAAAATCGTTGTGCGTACCTTTTGGAACTTAAGGATGTCCGCAACCCTTAGTACGCGAATCCCGAGCGAGGTTTTATAAATCAGGCCCGCGGTGTTGGTCACATGACCGCTCTCTCGGAGAAAAGTTTCCCACTTCCCGTCCCGTCCTCTGCCACGCACACGTCTGCCGAGGAACGATGTCTGGACTCCGACCGACGGTCCTCACATATGCTCGGCCCTGAATTATTCACTCCGCTCACTTTTCACGTCTTTAGGCGAAAGTTTGAAAGCCATTAGTGACACCGATGTCAGCCTCTCCAGCTGTATCGCATCACCACCGCTTAACGTCACAACGGAGCTTTTTAGACTGTGTGTGTGTGTGTGTGTGTGTGTGTGTGTGTGTGTGTGTGTGTGTGTGTGTGTGTGTGTGTTGGAAGGGAGAGAAAGTTTCCATGTCGGGCTTCCATATCTCCCGTGACAGAAGGAGCAGAGCTAGAAGGTTCCCTGGGACAGGAACGTCACTCTTTTCAGGAGTTCTGAGTGATCCTCGGCCCCTCCAACCCATCCTCTCATCTCAGATTCACCCCGACGTAAATCCCTGACCGACCGAGCAGCTGGAACTCTCTCTCGCCTGTCACTTACTGTCTTTTAAAGCGTTAACGTTGCGAGGAGGGACAGAGAGCGACATGACGGATAAATAATTTGCCTGGTTTTGATTTCGGGGACACGTTGTACTCCTTAACTTCTGCTGCTGCTCTCCTCCTCGTTGGGAGAGTCCTCGTCTGGGTCTCTCACCACGGCTTCGGGAGGACATATCTGGGTCTCTCACCCCGGCTTCGGGAGGGCGTATCTGGGTCTCTCACCCCGGCTTCGGGAGGGCGTATCTGGGTCTCTCACCACGGCTTCGGGAGGGCGTATCTGGGCCTCGTCTGGGTCTCTCACCACGGCTTCGGGAGGGCGTATCTGGGCCTCGTCTGGGTCTCTCACCACGGCTTCGGGAGGGCGTATCTGGGCCTCGTCTGGGTCTCTCACCACGGCTTCGGGAGGGCGTATCTGGGCCTTGTCTGGGTCTCTCACCACGGCTTCGGGAGGACGTATCTGGGCCTTGTCTGGGTGTCTCACCCCGGCTTCGGGAGGACGTATCTGGGTCTCTCACCACGGCTTCGGGAGGGCGTATCTGGGCCTCGTCTGAGTCTCTCACCACGGCTTCGGGAGGGCGTATCTGGGCCTCGTCTGGGTCTCTCACCACGGCTTCGGGAGGGCGTATCTGGGCCTCGTCTGGGTCTCTCACCACAGCTTCGGGAGGGCGTATCTGCGCCTCGTGTGTTTATCCCAAATCCCAAATGTTTGTCCAGCGCAAATAGCTCTTTATACTAACATTCCGAAATCCATTAAAAAAAAACACTAATGCATTGTTTTATACATAGTCACACAGTCCATTTGATAAATATTGTAAGTGGAAATAAATGGAACAATTTGAAATAGCTGACCACATATAAGCTATAGATAGACGACAAGCGTTGTCGATCTCGTGCCCAAGACAAGTTTCCTTACGGTGACAATAAAGTATAATCAAGCAATCAACCAATCAATCAATCAATCAGGCAGAATCTTCTCTTGTCTAATTAGTGGACTAGTAGCAGCTGTGGGGTAGCTGTGGCGTGGACAACAGCAGCGTTGGACGTTTGTGGACCGACCGACTGACAGAGCGGGCTATAGAGCTGCCGGTCGCAGATTAAAAAGTCAAAGTGAAACATGACCTACTTCTGTAACCGTAGCATCTTTTCCCTGCTTAATTCTC
>NC_140239.1:1918785-1938785 GCF_949987555.1 Borostomias antarcticus | reverse complement strand
ACAGACATACACCAGCCCACTTCCGGCTTTAGGCCTGGGCCATAGCAAACACACACCAGTATTTGCCATGTCTCTCCTATGATGCTTTTTGAGCCTCTCTTACTCTGAAATGGAATTTAATGTAATGTATTGCTTTATAAATGTTCTTAGCTGGTAGACAAACATACTCCTGGAGCTTGCTCCATCGCCTTGTTGAGAGCGGTCAGGGAAGAACTTTTACAGCTCACTTATCTGGCCCCCGGGTGATACTGTTTTTTTGCTTCCCTCTGGAATATGTAGAGAGTGGGTCGTATGCCCACCTCCCTTGTTCTCTGTAAAGCGCATTGTGTTGCCTCTGGGTATGAATTGCGCTATACTAATAAAGCTTTGATTGATTATCACCATCTTAAGCTCGAGACCTCTGTGTTTTCCATATTCAAGTACAGTATACTAAACCTCAACAAAGTGGGAACACAGTTGGAGTGTGATTCTGTAATTACTCACAGTACGGCCCCTTACGATCATTACTTTCACCATTTCTCACAAATAGGTTAATTTGCCTGTAATTAAAAGTCATTTTAATCATTTTAATTTCAAATATGCTACCTGCCACCGATCCACTATCACAATAATCTGCCAAACAGCTTGACACGACAGGGAGGAGTGAGACGGGGAAATAAACCGATTATCGGCTCCAATTGGACAATTATGCAGAGGGCCATATGGGGACCGCACCCCCGCGCCTCCCTGATTGGTCCAATCCTCCGGGCCGGGCGTCGCGGCTCCGAGCGACTCAGCCGAACGTCAGATGGCTAAGTATCCCGGCGATTGGGTTTTTAATTACCGCGCACGCTTCCGTCGCCATTAAGGGGCGTGGCCACGCCTCACAGCTGTCCGTCAGGTAGTCATGGGAACCTCTCAGCCCAGCCCCGCCATTTTTGTATAATTTTTTTTTTTTATCCCACAATATGTCCAGGAAATCTGTCGGGTAATTATTTAATAAAAGACGTAATCTTTTACCGTAAGCTCTGCCTAAAATGATGTTAATGATCATGCGCTGAGTACACCAATAGACATTACTGGATTTGCTCGCAGCCAGTTATAAGTCAACGAGCGATTAATTAACTGTAATTGATTATTTTTTTTACATCAGAGTAAAGACAACAGTGGGGAGCAGTAGGGGGTCTGTGTTCCTAGATGTGAATGAAACAGCTGTTGGGACTATGATATGGTAACACCATAATCACACCGCCATCTTTGGATAAACCAATTTCGTAATAGCACAACCCGGGAGAGCGGAGCGTCCATCTGCGGTGAGTCACAGGCCGAGGTCTGCTCTCTCTCGGGAGATATCACCCTCGGTCTGCTCTCTCTCGGGAGATATCACTCTCGGTCTGCTCTCTCTCGGGAGATATCACCCTCGGTCTGCTCTCTCTCGGGAGATATCACTCTCGGTCTGCTCTCTCTCGGGAGATATCACCTTCGGTCTGCTCTCTCTCAGGAGATATCACCCTCGGTCTGCTCTCTCTCAGGAGATATCACTCTCGGTCTGCTCTCTCTCGGGAGATATCACCCTCGGTCTGCTCTCTCTCGGGAGATATCACCTTCGGTCTGCTCTCTCTCAGGAGATATCACCCTCGGTCTGCTCTCTCTCAGGAGATATCACTCTCGGTCTGCTCTCTCTCGGGAGATATCACCCTCGGTCTGCTCTCTCTCTGGGGAGATATCACCCTCGGTCTGCTCTCTCTCAGGAGATATCACCCTCGGTCTGCTCTCTCTCAGGAGATATCACCCTCGGTCTGCTCTCTCTCAGGAGATATCACCCTCGGTCTGCTCTCTCTCGGGAGATATCACCCTCGGTCTGCTCTCTCTCTGGAGATATCACCCTCGGTCTGCTCTCTCTCAGGAGATATCACCCTCGGTCTGCTCTCTCTCAGGAGATATCACCCTCGGTCTGCTCTCTCTCAGGAGATATCACCCTCGGTCTGCTCTCTCTCAGGAGATATCACCCTCGGTCTGCTCTCTCTCGGGAGATATCACCCTCGGTCTGCTCTCTCTCTGGGGAGATATCACCCTCGGTCTGCTCTCTCTCTGGGGAGATATCACCCTCGGTCTGCTCTCTCTCAGGAGATATCACCCTCGGTCTGCTCTCTCTCAGGAGATATCACCCTCGGTCTGCTCTCTCTCGGGAGATATCACCCTCGGTCTGCTCTATCTCTGGGGAGATATCACCCTCGGTCTGCTCTCTCTCAGGAGATATCACCCTCGGTCTGCTCTCTCTCAGGAGATATCACCCTCAGTCTGCTCTCTCTCAGGAGATATCACCCTCGGTCTGCTCTCTCTCGGGAGATATCACCCTCGGTCTGCTCTCTCTGGGGAGATATCACCCTCGGTCTGCTCTCTCTCGGGAGATATCACCCTCGGTCTGCTCTCTCTGGGGAGATATCACCCTCGGTCTGCTCTCTCTCGGGAGATATCACCCTCGGTCTGCTCTCTCTCGGGAGATATCACCCTCGGTCTGCTCTCTCTGGGGAGATATCACCCTCGGTCTGCTCTCTCTCTGGAGATATCACCCTCGGTCTGCTCTCTCTCGGGAGATATCACCCTCGGTCTGCTCTCTCTCAGGAGATATCACTCTTGGTCTGCTCTCTCTGGGGAGATATCACCCTCGGTCTGCTCTCTCTCGGGAGATATCACCCTCGGTCTGCTCTCTCTCTGGAGATATCTCTCTCGGCAGGAACCCCTTTACAACCCCAGGTGCTCCTGCAGATTGTCAAAGTCTGCTGTCGTGTTCTACACCTCTTTAAGCACCAAGCTTTTCAAAAATGAGTCGTGTGTGTAGTGTGTGTGTGTGTGTATCTAGTGTGTGTGTGTATCTGTAGTGTGTGTGTAGTGTGTGTGTGTGTGTGTGTGTGTGTAGTGTGTGTGTGTGTGTGTGTGTGTATCTCTAGTGTGTGTGTGTGTGAATATCTAGTATGTGTTTGTGTAGTGTGTGTAGTGTGTGTGTAGAGTGTGTGTGTAGTGTGGTGTGTGTGTGTGTGTGTGTAGTGAGTATATAGTGTGTAGTGTGTGTGTGTAGTGTGTGTGTATAGTGTGTGTGTGTGAGTGTGTAGTGTGTGTGTGTATCTGTAGTGTGTAGTGCGGTGCGTGTTTCTCCTCCAGGCTGGGTCTGGACCGCGCCTCCTCCTCTGCATCTCATTCAAGCTAATTAACTCCTCAGGACTTTCTGATTGGGCGGATGGCTTGGGAGCGCTGAACCCCGTCCAATTAATTAAGAGCTAAACGGCCGCCCCCCCTCAACACTCCCCCGTCAACAAGCTGAACCGGAGCTTTTCCTCACTCAACCGGGGGTCCGGCGTGTTGGTTTACAAGCACTATCTTGTCATGGGTAGTCACGACTACGACACACCGGCGTCAAGGAGGCCGGTCCAGGAAGACGGACGCAGCTGGCGCCTTCGCCGACGGAGTCACCGTCACCTGCCGTCAAACCCCCCGCCCCCCGCCCTCTGAGCTCCACGTGACGTCTGTTTGCGCGTGTGTGTTTCTGCGTGTGTGTTTTCTGCGTGTGTGTCTGCGTGTGTGTGTCTGCGTGTGTGTGTTTACGTGTGTCCCCTGGTGGGATTTTGCTGACGGCACACTGTTTTTTTTCTTTCTCCCATCACTCTTCCTCCAGGTCATCAAAGACCCGCCCCCGCCGCCTCGTGCCCCGCCTCCCCCTGTGAGTCTTGATGATTCTCTGGCTTTGGTGTGTGTGTCTGCGTGTGTGTGTGTGTGTGTGTCTGCGTGTTTCTGCGTGTGTGTCTGCGTGTTTCTGCGTGTGTGTGTGTGTGTGTGTCTGCGTGTATGTGTGTGTGTGTCTGCGTGTATGTGTGTGTGTTTCTGCGTGTGTGTGTGTGTGTGTGTCTGCGTGTGTGTGTGTGTGTGTGTGTCTGCGTGTATGTGTGTGTGTGTCTGCGTGTATGTGTGTGTGTGTCTGCGTGTATGTGTGTGTGTGTCTCCGTGTATGTGTGTGTGTTTCTGCTTGTGTGTGTGTGTGAGAGAGAGAGAGAGAGAGAGAGAGTATAGATTTGTATCTGAGAGTCTGCTGTAAAGCGACCGAGCGCCCAGTCAGGCGTAACCGGACCCTGTGTGTTCTCCAGGAGCCGGAGGAGGACCCCACGCCCAAGATGAAGTGGCCCACCGTGGACGCCTCCTACTACGGGGGCCGGGGGGCCGGGGGCATCAAACGCATGGAGGTCAGACGCCTTTAACCGCTCGAGCACCGCTCTCTGCTTCTGTCCTGTTCATTTCCTTTCTCTTGTCGTTCCTGTGGTACGAGATACCGCACAACATCACGTGTGATGTATTTAAAAGCTAGCGGTCACACCAGTATGGACCCAGGAACCGTACCAGCAGCGGTTTGCTTTGGTGGGGTTCTGCCCGCCGGTTCTGAGGAACCAAACGGCCCCACCAGGTACTGGAATCATCTGGAGCGTCAGCTAGTGGTTTGTGGCCCGGCCCGGAGAAAAGCCGGAAGACTTCTGTTCGCTGAGGAAAACGCCAAACCTCCGCTGGCTCCTCCCCGCACGCCACGGACCGTGTAGAAAGGACGGTGCTGACGCCGGGCGGCGCCGAGCGCTCGGACGTTTGTCGGGCGGCGCCAGGGGGAGGGGTGGGGGAGGGGCGTGCGTCTCCTGTCAGCCGTCCGTCCGCTCCGACATGACAGGCCGCCCTCGCCGTCAGAGCCCGGGCGTCTTCAGTCACCGCCAGGATGAAGGGTTGAGCGCCGCTGTCGGCTTGATGTATCCATCTCTCTCGACCCGCCCCACCTCCTTCTCCCCCAACCACCCTCCTTCTCTCCCAACCCCCCCTCCATCTCCCCCAACCCCCCCTCCTTCTCCCCCAACCCCCCTCCATCTCCCCCGACCCCCCCTCCATCCCCCCCAACCCCCCTCCCTCTCTCCCAACCCCCCCTCCCTCTCCCCCAGCCCCCCTCCCTCCCCTCAACTCACAACTCCAAAACCTTGGCAGCCCTTTGTTGAATAACACTTACTCCTCCGCACCCCCCCCCCTCCATTGGGAATCAGGTTTAAAGCGAACTCGCCCCTCCCCCCTCCCTCGCGACCCCTAGGTAGTCGGCGAACCACGGGGAGCGCTACCTCCGACGTTTTCCCACGAGCGTTAGGAGGGGCTTTGACTCGACCGACGCTACTACAAGTCCCAGCGCGCACCTCTTCCCCCCCCCCACCCCCCCACCCCCCCCTCTTCCTCTGTTCACGTGGATGGGGTTGATTCCCCCAGACAGGACATTTCCACTTCAGAGGCCGAGTTGGCGCATCAGGCGGGATACGCCGTTCAGATCAACCTGTCCTCGTTGCGTTTAAGAAGCGCGGCGTTCCCCGACGCATATACGCAACCTGCCAGGACCACAGATCTTTTATTCATCGGGACTCCTTTGTTTTTTTCCCCCTCCGCACTGCGGGGATATCCCTGGGATTGATTCTGAAAAGCTGTTCTATATTGTAGCGGCTTAACCTACAGCTTGAAGACCGTGTCGCTAATTAATCACCTCTCCCTATTCGTGCGCTGGTAGGATTTTCCCCGGCAACAGATGTGATGAATTGAATTAACACGGGGGCAGCTTAGCACACCGAACAGACACTCTGTACTGGAGATATTGCTGTGAACAGGTTCAGAAATAAAATACTGAGGAAATTTTTTTTTTTTTTTTCAAAATACTTTTTGAAAGAGGTCAAAGGGCAACAAAAACTGTTCTCACACGGGACCCAATCTACAACTAATTAAATGAATGTGTTGGGGTGTGCTGATTATGTGCCGTTGGTTTCTGACTTAGTATACATGTAGTGGGAAGAGAACTGCTTTTAGGTCAAGGTCAAGGTCAACTTTATTTATAAAGCACATTTAAAATCAACCGAAGTTGCACCAAAGTGCTGTACAATATATAAAATAAACTAAAACAGAAAACAGAATAAAGTGCACATAATCACAGAATAATAAAAAAAAAACTTTTAAAAGAAATAAAAATACTTGACCACACAGCTGTCCGACGCGTTGTCGATGGTTTGATCCCAGGTTCGCTGGGGCGAGAAGGGGTCCACTGAGGAGGGGGCCAGGCTGGAGAAGGCCAAGAACGCAGTGGTCTCCGTCCCCGAGGAAGTGGAGGAGCCCACGGTCAGACGGGCCCCGAAGCCCACCCCCGCCTACCACCGCCAGGAGACCAGATGGTACAGTCCGATAACGGTAAGACAAAACAAGGATGTATCAAACGAAGCGCTGGATTGAGAGGAAGTGAGAGTGTGATGGTCCAACTGTATATTTATTTGCCCAGGGACTGCGTGTGGAAATTAGCTGTTTAGCTATAACCTTATACAGTGCATCTCTCCCTATTATATAGGGTAAATGTCTACTGTACCTTGTCCCTGTCTTAAAAATAAATACAATCAATCAATCAATCAACGCCCGCCGTGCTGTTTGTGTGAGCAGAGCCGTATGGACGCGCTGTGGGCGCTGCTGAGACGACAGTACGACCGCGTCTCCCTCATGCGCCCCACCTCCGCTGACCAGGTAAGACTCAACACACACCATCGACCCTCAACCCCAAACCCTCAACCCTCAACACACACCCTCACCCCTCAACACACACCCTCAACCCTCAACACACACCCTCAACACACACCCTCAACACACACCCTCAACCCTCAACACACACCCTCAACCCTCAACACACACCCTCAAACCTCAACACACACCATCGACCCTCAACCCCAAACCCTCAACCCTCAACACACACCCTCAACCCTAAACCCTCAACCCTCAACACACACCCTCAACCCTAAACCCTCAACCCTCAACACACACCCTCAACACAAACCCTCAACCCTCAACACAAACCCTCAACCCTCAACACACACCCTCAACCCTCAACACACACCCTCAACCCTCAACACACACCCTCAGCCCTCAACACACACCCTCAACCCTCAACACACACCCTCAACCCTCAACACACACCCTCAACACACACCCTCAACCCTCAACCCTAAACCCTCAACCCTCAACCCTCAACACACACCCTCACCCCTCAACACACACCCTCAACACACACCCTCACCCCTCAACACACACCCTCAGCCCTCAACACACACCCTCAACCCTCAACACACACCCTCACCCCTCAACACACACCCTCAACCCTCAACACACACCCTCACCCCTCAACACACACCCTCAACCCTCAACACAAACCCTCAACCTGATACAACAGCTGATACCGCTGCTTTATTTGTGGCGTTTGGGATCGAGGTCATCGTCACTCTGACGCATGGGAGGAGCTATTTGACTCGTGGGCGGAGCTATTTGACTCGTGGGAGGAGCTATTTGACTCATGGGAAGAGCTATTTGACTTGTGGGAGGAGCTATTTGACTTGTGGGAGGAGCTATTTGTGCTCTCTCCTCCAGCAGTGATGATATGAGACACCAACACTGACAACTAAACGATTATTGACTTAGCACAATAGAGTCCAATAGATTCATAAAGATTTAGCGCAATAGAGTCCAATAGATTCATAAAGATTTAGCGCAATAGAGTCCAATAGATTCATAAAGATTTAGCGCAATAGAGTCCAATAGATTCATAAAGATTTAGCGCAATAGAGTCCAATAGATTCATAAAGATTTAGCGCGATAGAGTCCAATAGATTCATAAAGATTTAGCGCAATAGAGTCCAATAGATTCATAAAGACTTAGCACAATAGAGTCCAATAGATTCATAAAGATTTAGCGCAATAGAGTCCAATAGATTCATGAAGACTTAGCACAATAGAGTCCAATAGATTCATAAAGACTTAGCACAATAGAGTCCAATAGATTCATAAAGATTTAGCACAGCCGAGTTCAGTAGGTTCTCAAGCACCAGGGCCTGGGAGCGTTGGATTGTAGGTCCACATGTCATCCCTCAGCGAGGCTCGTGTGTGTTAACCAGCCATCTGGGACAGAGAGAGCCTCGTAGAGCAGAGGCCATCTTGTTAGTGTGTCAGATGAGGCTTATTAGTTTACGAGCCGAGGGGAAGCTGCCGGATCAGGTTTTTTTTTTTTTTTGTACCGAACGTGGTCACGTGACCCGCAGCTGCAACACATCACAGCTGGGCGACTCGACAGGCATGACCTAATACGGCCACGTCTCCCGGCCCTGGAAACACTCTCACACACACACACACACACACACACGTCTCCTCGCTCCATTCCGCGGAGAGAAGGGGGGGATGTCGGATTCTCAAACAAAAAGGCCCACTTCTCAGAGGAGGTGTTTAAGTTCATGGCATAATCTCCTCAGAAAAATGGATGTTTGGGTGTTTGGGTGTGGTGTCTCAGCTGTGTTTACACATTCCAACATCGTCTACTGCGTTAATCACCACATCCATTTCTAAGCACTTTTATTTTATACGGACTTACTTTCTCTTATCATCTCATGACCAAAGTCTTTCTTCTGCCCTTTCTACACTCTACTCTAATCATCTTTTTATTTATTATTTAGTTATATTTGAGTTGAGTTGAGTATTTGGGGCAGTTCTACACCATGTGAGGCCTTAACATGCGGATTGGGTGATACAGTAACCGTCTGAAGGATGACATCAGCTCGTAAACGTGGAACAGCCCTCCCTCTCTCTCCCTGTCGGAGGTCACGGAAAAATGGGCCAGCCCAGCCAGCTGCGAGGCAGCCAGCCTGCGTGAGGCGGTTACAGAACGCACCTCCTCCGAGACCTGGCGGACCCCCCCCCCACCCCCCCCCGCTGAGGCCCCGAGCCCTCGCAGCCCCCCCCCCCCCAGGGAGGAGTTTTCACCCCCGGAATAAATGATTGACCTCATCTCGAGAGAAGCAGTGAGCGATGGCGGCGTTCGTCCCGATTTGTTAGCGATCATCCAGGGTCGTGACGTTCCTCGGGCGGCGCTCTCGTCCAGGGAGATGGACGCGCCGCCCGAGCGATGCTAACGTTGACGGACGGCAGGTTTTATTTCTCAACCCCTTGAAAAAAAAACAAACTTTTTTTTGTTTTGATTTGTTTTCACCCCAGAAATAATTGTATTTACTTCATCTCAAGAGAAGCGTGGAGCGCTGGTCGGGGTGTTGGGTCAGGTTTGTTTGTGATAATCCAGGCTTGTCTCCGGTAATGATGGGACTCAGGAAGAGGACTGCTCGGTCTTCACATCACTTCTGTTCCCCTCAGCCCTGGAGGAAAAGCGGTTAGTTACACTGGAAGCTACATGCAGCGAGCTGGTCGGCCCTCTTCCTTCCATGAAAATGGGGAGGTTTTTCTTTGAACAAGCCTGCAGGATGTGATGGGTCACTGTGAATAAACCCCCCCCCCCTCCGAAAGAAAGGAAAAGTAAACTCTAGCACAGCGGCTGCTTTGAGAGCTCGTCTGCTGGAGTGTGAGGATGGGATGAGGAGACAGGGAGGAGGGGGAGGATGGGGGAGGAGGGGGAGGATTGGGGAGGCCAGGGGGAGGATGGGGGAGGCCAGGGAGAGGCAGGGGGAGGATGGGGGAGGCCAGGGAGAGGCAGGGGGAGGATGGGGGAGGCCAGGGAGAGGCAGGGGGAGGCAGGGGGAGGATGGGGGTGGATGGGGGAGGCCAGGGGGAGGATGGGGGTGGATGGGGGAGGCCAGGGAGAGGATGGGGGTGGATGAGGGAGGCCAGGGAGAGGATGGGGGTGGATGGGGGAGGCCAGGGGGAGGATGGGGGAGGCCAGGGAGAGGATGGGGGTGGATGGGGGAGGCCAGGGGGAGGATGGGGGATGCCAGGGAGAGGCAGGGGGAGGATGGGGGAGGCCAGGGGGAGGATGGGGGAGGATGGGGGAGGACGGGGAGGCAGCCAGTCCCCTTCCGGCGCGTGACCGCCAACACCCCGCCCCCACGCCCAGACACTGACCGCCGTGCCAAACCCCTCCCCCCTCTCCCCCCACCCCCTCTCCCCCCCCCTCTCTCCTCCCTCCCCCCCCTCTTTCAAGTCTGGATGGTGGCGCTGTCGCGGGGCGGGCAGGAGGTTTCAAAGCTGGACTAGTCCCCGCTGGCCGGTGGCAGGGGTGGCCCGCCGCGCGGAGGAGAGGGGAGGGGGGGGGGGAGGGGGGGAGGGAGAGGGGAGGAGAGGGCGGAGGGAGGGGGAGGGAGGGCAGCGCTCTTTGATGGCGGACAGCAAACCTCCAGGGTCATGAATTTTTCAGCGGCGGCGCCGCGTCCACCGGGCTGACCGGGACTCATACAGGTGGAAGGAAGCAGGTTGTCGCAGACATCTGCTCGGCGCCGGGACCCGAGGGTCCTCCCCCGTCCTCCCCCGTCCTGCCCCCTACCATCCTCCCCCCCGTCCTCCCCCCTACCATCCTCCCCCCCGTCCTCCCATCCTCCCCCGTCCTCCCCCTACCATCCTCCCCCCCGTCCTCCCATCCTCCCCCGTCCTCCCCCTACCATCCTCCCCCCCGTCCTCCCCCCTACCATCCTCCCCCGTCCTCCCCCCAACACCCCCGTCCTCCCCCAGATGGGGGAGAGAAGGGCGGATGTGCAAGAGCAGGGGAGAGAGAGAGAGAGGAAGAGAGAAGAGGGAGATGGAGAGAAGGAGAGAGAGAGTGAGAGAGAGGGAGAGAGAGAGAGATGGAGAGAAGGAGAGAGAGAGAGAGAGAGGGAGAGAGAGAGAGGGAAATGGAGAGAAGGAGAGAGAGAGAGGGAAAGAGAGAGAGAGAGGGAGATGGAGAGAAGGAGAGAGAGTGAGAGAGAGAGAGAGGGAGAGAGAGAGTGAGATGGAGAGAAGGAGAGAGAGAGAGAGAGGGAGATGGAGAGAAGGAGAGAGAGAGAGAAAGAGAGGGAGATGGAGAGAGAGGGAGAGAGGGAGATGGAGAGAAGGAGAGAGAGAGAGAAAGAGAGGGAGATGGAGAGAGAGGGAGAGAGGGAGATGGAGAGGAGGAGAGAGAGAGAGAGAGAGGGAGAGAGAGAGTGAGATGGAGAGAAGGAGAGAGAGAGAGAGAGAGGGAGAGAGAGAGAGGGAGATGGAGAGAAGGAGAGAGAGAGAGAAAGAGAGGGAAAGGAGAGAGAGGGAGAGAGAGAGAGGGAGATGGAGAGAGAGGGAGAGAGGGAGATGGAGAGGAGGAGAGAGAGAGAGGGAGAAGGAGAGGAGGAGAGAGAGAGAGAGAGGGGAACAGTGTTTTTTGAGGTCTCACATTTACCGCCCGAGGGCCTTCAACACCAAAGGTAGAGCGGGGGTTGGCCACAGCTGCAGAGCCTCGCTCGCCCCGGGCGCCAACCAAGACATCTAATGCAGTCTGACCGCGCTGCCGGGCGCCGGCGCTGCCGGGGGAGACACTTCAGAGCCAGCCGGCGCTGCGACATCTGCCGCCGAGTTTCACCGGGGAACGGTGGGGGGGTGGAGGGGCGGTGGGGGGGGGGCAGGTACAGGGGGAAGGTGTCAGGCTAGCGAGGGGCGGCCTGGCCCTATCGCTTTTGAAGCCCGGTGTCTTTTCGCAGCTGACTGACACACGCGCTCGCGCTCACGCACATGCCGGTACCAGCCGCCTGCAAAATGTACAAACAAGGTGTGTTATGAATGATGCATCAGCTCCGTCCCATGATGCATCAGCTCCGTCCCAACAAAGGAGGATGACATCCTGGAGACAGACCCTGAGAGAGGGGGGAGGGGTCAGGAGCGGGTTTAAATCTGTGCGCATTTCAAATTGGATTTCAGTTTGGTTCTGTTTCTCGGTCCCTCACCAGGGGATGTGTGGGTTGAGTATTTGTCCTGTGTGTGTGTGTGTGTGTGTGTGTGTGTGTGTGTGTGTGTGTGTGTGTGTGTGTGTGTGTGTGTGTGTGTGTGAACGCTACATCATTGCTAAAGCATCTTTGCCTTCAATCTGGTTTTAGTGAACAAGGTCAGAGACCATTTTGAATTCTCTTCTTTTCATTCACCCCTATTTCTTTTTTGATTATTATTTTTTTGTTCATTTTTAAATAAATACCGTGTAGAATCAGCCACAACACGATGAGGTGATATTTGGAAAATTGACATTGAATGGACGCGCTGGAAGTCAACCCCCAAACCCAAACACACACACACACACGCACACACACACACACACACACACACACACACACACAAGCATGCTGGCCACTGTTCCAAGAAGTATAATGTCACTCTAATGTAGCCCCTGCATACATTAAACTGTCCTGAAGCCCTGCTGGTGTAAACACACACCTGATTAGCCGAGCGCAGGCGGCTAGCTCTGTGATAAGCTGCCCGCACTTTTACAAATGGTTGGAAATTCTTGACCGCAGACGAAGAGGATCATGTCAGACAGCCGCCGCCGCGTCGGTCCCTCTGTCCCTCGGTCCCCGACGGCGACGCCGTCTTAGTTGAACAGCCGTCGGGCGCGGCGTCGGCGGCGCGGCGGGAACGTTTAATTAAGTGACCGAGAGCGCAGGGGACTTGCCTCAGCCAGCTCTGGAAGAACTGAGTCAGGGGCGAGGGAGGGGAGAGAGACACTGAGAGAGACACGGAGAGAGAGACAGAGAGAGAGAGAGAGATAGAGACACGGAGAGAGAGAGAGAGAGACACAGAGAGAGACGGAGACAGAGAGAGACACCGAGAGAGACGGAGACAGAGAGAGACACGAAGAGAGAGAGAGAGAGAGAGAGAGAGACAGAGAGAGACACGGAGAAAGAGAGACAGAGAGAGAGAGACAGAGAGAGAGGGAGAGAGAGTGAGACAGGGAGAGAGGGAGAGAGAGAGAGACAGGGAGAGAGACAGAGAGAGAGAGACAGAGAGAGAGAGACAGAGAGACAGGGAGAGAGAGACGAGGAGATAGAGAGAGACAGAGAGAGAGAGACGAGGAGAGAGAGAAAGACAGAGAGAGAGACGGAGAGAGAGAGACGAGGAGAGAGAGAGACGGAGAGAGAGAGAGAGAGACGGAGAGAGAGAGAGAGAGAGACAGAGAGAGAGAGACGAGGAGAGAGAGAGAGACAGAGAGAGAGACGGAGAAAGAGAGACGAGGAGAGAGAGAGAGAGAGACAGAGAGAGATGGAGAGAGAAACAGAGAGAGACCAGGCAGACAGGGTGGTATGTTGGCGCAGGCTTAGGGGCACGGAGGTGGGGGGTGGGTGAGTGGTGTATCCTGGCATTGGCTTGGCCTGGCGTGCCGTGGCGTTGCCCCTCCCCCAGCGTGCCCGGGATACCGCTCACGCCCGGGCTTATCGGCGCATTCGGCCGCCCCCCCCACCCAGTGCCGCTTACGACTGGACCAGGAGGGAGGGGACTGTTTGTGCGCGGAGAGCCAAGCGACTCGGTAGCTGGCTGGCCGACGGCCTGGAGGACCAGGACAGCCCAGCGCATGTGAACGCAGCCCAGCGCATGTCAACGCAGCCGAGCGCTTGTGAACGCAGCCTAGCGCTTGAGAACGCAGCCTAGAATGGGATATGGCATATCAGAATGGTCCTGGGCCGCGGCGTCAACGCCCAGAACACAGACTCAGTCCAGCCTATCCGCGTCGCTGGTCCGGTCTTGTCATGTTCAGTTGCCACATCGAATGTCGTAGGGAAGGAAGTTGCCCAAACATGTTGCCGCATCGTTGTTTTTGTAGTGTAAAGCTAATTCACAGAAACCAAACCGCCAGTACAAACTCCCAGTGGTGATTGATACTGTTGAATATAGAATATTAGCGACCAGCATACCAGTGAATTGTCGTGTTGACACAAAAGCATGACTCTGCAGCAAACCGGCCTGGATAAAAATAAATAAATAAATAAAAACAATCTGGCAAACAATATTAAGTTGAAACAAACCTACAGATCAGAGAGCATGAGATTTCTAATCAACAGGGTAATTGGAATTAAACCAAAGCGTCAGAAATAATGAAGCATTGGAAAATAGTTGGGAAAACAAATTACCCATTAGCAACGCTTGACGTTTAACCCCTGATACCCCCGCCCTCCCCACCCTCTGATACCCCCCCCTCGCCCCCCCCACCCTCTGATACCCCCCCCCCCCCCAACCCCCCCACCCTCTATTACCCCCCCCTCGCCCCCCCACCCTCTATTACCCCCCCCTCGCCCCCCCACCCTCTGTTACCCCACCCACACACACACACATCATCTCTCAGCACAACACTTCTGTTGCGCGTGCTATGACTTCATTTCATACACTTTTCATTTCAAACAGCACTCTTTTCTTGGTGGATCAAGGCTGGAAGTCGACGTGGCGACAGATGTGACGACTCCGAATGCTTCCGAGGGGCGTTGGCGGTGGGGGGGGGGGGGTGTGGGGAGGGGGGGGGGGTGCGTCCCGGCGGTCGTAGTCGCGTCGGTCGGCTTGCGGAACCGCGGGCCTCATTAGTCCTATCAGTGGACGGCCTGGTTAGCCCTAACGAGCGGTAAGTAGGCGTCTGACAGGTCCGTTCAGCCGCCCCCACCCCCCCCTCGCCTCCCCCAGCAGAGACGTGACAGCCTTAACCGTGACAGAAGAGTGCCACTGATTCATGAGCCGGCCGCTGCTCTCTTAACCAGATTACTTCCTTTTACATTAACTGTGGAAAAGTAGGGCAGATGTCCGTGCGTCTGGTTGTAAATTTGATAATGTCCGCCGCGTTAATCGGCCCGGGCTACCCCCCAAACAGCACGCCAGCCAGGCGGGCGGGCAGGGGGACCCTGCTGGTAACAGGATTACCGTGGGGGGGGGGGGTCTGTGTATGTGTGTGTGTGTGTGTGTGTGGGTGCTAGTCCAGGAAGAGTGGCACACGGGGAGGGGGGGGTGCGAGGGTTTGGCGGACAGGAAAGTGAGAGGGAAGTGATGCGTGCGCTGAGAGAGAGAGATGGACGGTGAGATGGACGACAGACAGAGCGAGGGATTCTGGGAATGTGTTCTGATGTTCATGTGAAGTCCATGTTTCAGCAGGTTCATGTGTGCGACCGCGTCTGTAGCATCAGCAGTTCTGCTTCTGTCCGAACATCACTGACTCTTGGCTGATATTTACCCTGGGATTAAATTCATATTTGGTGGCAAAGAAATGATTTTGTTTAAACTCTACTGTACAGGTGCATTATGTAAAAAGATGCTGTCGCAATATGCCATCCGAAAAACTAACAGGACAATAAACCGTTTATCAGATGTGATTATCAACTCGTGACAATTATTAAATCTTTGACCTGCTTTTTAAGATTTAAACTCTTTTCATAGTCCAGATTAAACTTGCTGTTTGTTCCATCTTTTTTTTTTCTTCAGAAATGCAATCCATTATGATTTATTTTTTAAATGTCGTGTAATATTTCATTTTTCTGTTTTGCAAAAGCCAGTGTTTTTAGACGAGATTTTAAAGCGTTGGTGTTTTTGTTTTGGTGCTTCTGCTCGGTGTGGTTAAGGAACCCGTCCATCCTGTCTCTCTGTCCGTCCACAGCCTCCGTCTGATTGGTCCGTCGGGGGCTGGTACCTGCAGTCTGAAAAGGGGGCTATTTGCGCTCCCCCGTTAGGCGTCCCCTCCGCTGCCTGATTCAATCTGAACTGATGTCCTGCCGGTGCCTTTTTTTTTTTTACCCAGAACCCCCCTCAGACCGGCGAGCGCAGAGGCGGCGTCACCGAGCGGTTTCTTCATCACCTATTAGAATCAAAGGGCCTCGGTCGGCGAGGAGCGCCGGAATCTTGGCTTTAATTAAATTACATTATTGTTAACGTCATCTCAGCGGGGGCACCTCTGTCACTTTGGTCCCCAGCCCCCGACAGACGTCCTGGGGAACACGCACCGGAGTGATGCCCCCCCCCCCAACGCTCCCCTCCCGTCCCTTCATTAGCATTTATTAAAAGATGGAGGTATTTGCATTAGGCGGGAATATGTTCACAGTGAATATTCAATTACCGGGATATTGTATACATAAATATAGTGGTGTGTTGATGTCAGCTAATGTGTTTTGAAAGGATCGTGGATTTTTCCGTTTGTTTGTTGTGATCGCCGTGCAAGACTGCCTGTTTGATGAGTAGAAATGCTGTTGGCTTTTATCTCCTCATACCCGCGTTCGTTTACAGAAATAATCATTGAATTGAGAAAGAACATTTTATTGTTAGTTTAGGGATTAATCAAATTTGGTATAATAATCACAGAAGTCATCAGACACTAAAAAGATTCTTGATCACAACCATCATCATATTCAGTTACGTATGTCCACTATAGATGATACGTTTATAATCACAACTGTTCATATTCAGTTATAAGCACTATATGAGACACGTTTATAATCACAACTGTTCATATTCAGTTATAAGCACTATATGACACGTTTATAATCACAACTGTTCATATTCAGTTATAAGCACTGTATGACACATTTAGAAGGCAGGTCTTCTGATTGGTCCTCTCTGCGTGTGATTTAAGTGAATCACTATCATTGTTCAATAGGCGCCAGAAACCAATATTTGTTCCAAATGGTCACTGTTTGACCTTTTTTGGGTTGACCCTGTGACGTTTGGTACCCACAGACTCGGATGTGTGTCAGCGTGTGTGAACGCCCCTAATACGGTGTCCGTGAACGCCCCTAATACGGTGTCCGTGAACGCCCCTAATACGGTGTCCGTGAACGCCCCTAATACGGTGTCCGTGAACGCCCCTAATACGGTGTCCGTGAACGCCCCTAATACGGTGTCCGTGAACGCCCCTAACGTGTACCCCTCCTCGCCTCGCTCCCATTGTGACCAGGCCCGCAGAGCAGTGAAGTGGCACAAACGTGGCTCTATTCATGGGTTTGGGGACCGGTGGTCGCCCCCCCCCCCCCCCTCCCCCCCCCCCCCCGGACCCCTCTCCCAGCTGCAGCGGTCTCCCCGTACCAGGCCCAGGACGCTGGGTTATATAACTCACACAGACCCCAGAGAACTGACCTCCCAGAGTGGTCTGGGGAGTAGCAGGAGAGCCCCCGATGACCGTTGAAGTGCATTAGCAAATCTACCCGTCAGCGGCCGTGAAAGGGTCAGTCCTCGTCCAATTACCGTCTGCACATGGTTAACTCCTTCACCGCCTGCCTAGCGCGGCTGATTTTTAATTAGCTTGATTATGCTAATGAGCTTTATCATGCAAATAGGGCCCGGGCTCTTTTATCATAAAGTGTAGGCTCAACAGCTATTAAAAGCAGTTTTTATTTATATTTGACACTAATTAATTGCGCTCGTTAAAGCAGGAGCGTCGCTGCTCGCGCTCAGACGTCTCTAAGCGGAAATAGACCCATCAGCCCCTAATGTTCCTGCGCTCGTCCGGGCGGCTTTAACTCCCAGATCCAAGACCGAGGGATAGGATACAGTATAATACAGTATAATACAGTATAATACAGTATAATACAGTATAATACAGTATAATACAGTATAGTACACCACACGCCACGGGCACAGTCCATCTGAACCCTGAACGGGCCTCCTGTCTGGTCCCGAGCTCAACAGTACAGCCTGCGATTCAAACACGTCTTCGTTAAGGAGGTTAACGACGTTAAGGAGGTTAACGAAGACATGCGTTCGTCAGTACGGCTTCGAGTCCCTCCGCCAGCATCGGAGCCTGATGGGGGTTCATTATTGATCCTGATGGGGGTTCATTATTGATCCTGATGGGGGTTCATTATTGATCCTGATGGGGGTTCATTATTGATCCTGATGGAGGTTCATTATTGATCCCGATGGGGGTTCATTATTGATCCTGATGGGGGTTCATTATTGATCCTGATGGGGGTTCATTATTGATCCTGATGGAGGTTCATTATTGATCCTGATGGGGGTTCATTATTGATCCTGATGGAGGTTCATTATTGATCCCGATGGGGGTTCATTATTGATCCTGATGGGGGTTCATTATTGATCCTGATGGGGGTTCATTATTGATCCTGATGGAGGTTCATTATTGATCCTGATGGAGGTTCATTATTGATCCTGATGGGGGTTCATTATTGATCCCGATGGGGGTTCATTATTGATCCTGATGGGGGTTCATTATTGATCCTGATGGGGGTTCATTATTGATCCTGATGGAGGTTCATTATTGATCCTGATGGAGGTTCATTATTGATCCTGATGGGGGTTCATTATTGATCCCGATGGGGGTTCATTATTGATCCTGATGGGGGTTCATTATTGATCCTGATGGGGGTTCATTATTGATCCCGATGGAGGTTCATTATTGATCCCGATGGGGGTTCATTATTGATCCCGATGGGGGTTCATTATTGATCCTGATGGGGGTTCATTATTGATCCTGATGGGGGTTCATTATTGATCCTGATGGAGGTTCATTATTGATCCTGATGGGGGTTCATTATTGATCCTGATGGAGGTTCATTATTGATCCCGACAGAGGTTCATTATTGATCCTGATGGGGGTTCATTATTGATCCCGATGGGGGTTCATTATTGATCCTGATGGGGGTTCATTATTGATCCCAATGGGGGTTCATTATTGATCCTGATGGAGGTTCATTATTGATCCTGATGGGGGTTCATTATTGATCCCAATGGGGGTTCATTATTGATCCCGATGGAGGTTCATTATTGATCCTGATGGAGGTTCATTATTGATCCTGATGGAGGTTCATTATTGATCCTGATGGAGGTTCATTATTGATCCTGATGGGGGTTCATTATTGATCCCGATGGGGGTTCATTATTGATCCCGATGGAGGTTCATTATTGATCCCGATGGGGGTTCATTATTGATCCCGATGGAGGTTCATTATTGATCCTGATGGAGGTTCATTATTGATCCTGATGGAGGTTCATTATTGATCCCGATGGAGGTTCATTATTGATCCTGATGGGGGTTCATTATTGATCGAGTGAGGCGATGACGATGTGACAGTAGTTGGCAGGAAGTTGGATCTGGGGAAAGAAAGGGAGGTGTGGAGCATCGACCCACAGTCTGGGGAAAGAAAGGGAGGTGTGGAGCATCGACCCACAGTCACCTTCCGGATTCACGCCCCCGAACGCCCTGTTGTCAATATTTCACAATTGTGTGTTTTTCTACATGCAGCTAGATACTTATTGTATACGTACCACCACACAAATACATACAATACGTACAGTATTTCGCTTAAAACACCCCCCCCCCCCCGCGCTTATAAAACGTCTCAAATATTATACCATCTTCAGTACCTCATATTTGATCAATATGTCATTTATCTTGATGATAGATGTTTCTGATGTTAATGATGATCGTTTATAAACCATCTTATTAACCTTAATGACAGTGTGATCTTTTACAGTTGATAGTCTGTCTCACCTTAAATTATGCTGAGTGATGGCGATACAGTGTTAATTGATGCATCGGTTATTTAATGGATTTTAAATCGTTTCGGAGCACCTATCAAAACACTTCCAAAGTGGCCGTACTCGACCGAAACCACGGCGCCCGGAAGAGATAACGACCGGCAGTAGAGAGAGAATACACACCATCGTCCCCAATCATAATGGTGATATTTTAACGAAATGACGATAAAAGAGTTGCAGATGCCACGGACACATCTATCCCCAGCGTCCTCTTCCTGTGTGCCAGGCCCTTCTGTCTCTGTATCTGTGTCTCAGAGGGAATCCCGGCGCTAAGCGCGCCTCAATCCCCGTCTTTGTGAGCACAGATGTAGTTTGGTCCTCGTCTTAGTTGTGTTAACCCATCAGATGTCCCTGCCTGAGGACACGTGTCTCCTGTGTGTTCTTGTCTAAGCCAGGGTTTCAGTTTGGCACCGGAGAGACCACGCAACTTCACTCTCGTCCCCCCCCCCCCCCCCCCCCCCCGCTGGAACTCTCCCTCTCTCTCTGTCCCTTTGTCTCACTGGATATAACGGACTTTGTCTCTCTCACGTGTCTCTCTCTCTCTCTCTCTCTCTCTCTCTCTCGGTCTCTCTCTGTCTCTCTCTCTCTCTCTCTCTCTCTCTGTCTCTCTCTCTCTTTCTCTCTCTCTGTCCCTTTGTCTCACTGGATATAACGGACTTTGTCTCTCTCACGTGTCTCTCTCTCTCTCTCTCTCTCTCTCTCTCTCG